>NW_026601182.1:0-70671 GCF_029448725.1 Salvelinus fontinalis
CCAACAGATTTTTTTGTACAGTCATTTGATATGGTTTTCAGTACATTTATCTAAAGTCATCGGTTTAAATTTGGTGTACTTTTAATTATAATTGTTTTCGTCAGAATATATGGAGGTATCGGTTGAGAAAATTACGGCTCAATGAAAGAAAACCATGTAAAAACAGCCATATTCGTCTCCTTTTCAGCACTAATTGTAAATGATTTATGAATAATAATGAAAAAAACTGGTTTGGAGAACCTTTAAGTACAAAATATACAACGCTTTGATTCAGAATGTTGCAATATTCAATTGTTCAATCCATGAGATATTGGAAGGTGAGAAAAGTGTACAACAGGGGTTGAACAGTAGTCCTATGAATCTACCCTCATTAATATAATAATAATACATAATAATAAAATACATAATCCTCATTAACCTATATAGGATGAGGGTGCCGTTAGCGGCACTCCCCCCCCCCCCCCCCCCCCCCCCCCACTGAAAAGGCAGAGCCGCGAAATTCAAATTTTTTTTTTTTTAAATATTTAACTTTCACACATTAAAGTCCAATACAGCTAATGAAAGACACAGATCTTGTGAATCCAGCCAACATGTCCGATTTTTTAAATGTTTTACAGGGAAGACACAATATGTAAAGATGTACATCTATTACCTAAAAACACATTAGCATAATCCACCATCTTTTATTTGTCCACCAACACCAGTAGCTATCACCAATTCGGCTAAACTAAGATATTTATAGCCCCTAACCAACAAAAAAACTCATCAGATGACAGTCTGATAACATATTTATGGTATGGGATAGGTTTTGTTAGAAAAAAGTGCATATTTCAGGTAGATGGCATAGGTTACAATTGCACCCACCGTCACAAATGGAATAGAAAAACTACATTGAGCAACGTGTTTACCTACTTACTAATCATCAAACATTTAGTAAAAATACACAGCATACACTAATCGAAAGACACAGATCCTGTGAATACAGACAATATTTCAGATTTTCTAAGTGTCTTACAGCGAAAACACAATAAATCGTTATATTAGCATAGCACATCATATTAACATCATAGTAACATCATATTACACAATCCATATAGAGTTTGATCGAAAATGTTTATATTTAGCCACCAAAATCATGGTTAGACAATGTGAAATGTAGCCAAGCTGGTGAGAAAATGTCCGTGCGCCACTTAGACAGTGATCTACTCTTATACATAAATACTCATAAACGTGACTAAAAAATATAGGGTGGACAGGGATTGATAGACAATTTAATTCTTAATACAATCGCGGAATTGCATTTTTTAATTTATCCTTACTTTTCAATACAGTTTGCGCCAAGCGAAGCTACGTCAAAAAACATGGCGTCCTAAGCCACTAACATTTTTCGACAGAAACACGATTTATCATAATAAAAATGTCCTACTTTGAGCTGTTCTTCCATCAGTATCTTGGGCAAAGGATCCTTTCTTGGGAGTAGTCGTCTTTTGGTGGAAAGCTGTCCTCTTGCCATGTGGAAATGCCAACTGCGTTCGGGATGAATTGGAAGCGTGCCCAGCAATTCACAGCGTTTCAGAAATAAATGTCCCAAAATCGCACTAAACGGATATAAATTGCTATAAAACGCTTTAAATTAACTACCTTATGATGTTTAACTCCCATAACGAGTAGAAACATGACCCGAGTAATATTACTCCCTCCACTAATGCTTGGAACAGGTGCGGGTCGGTGTCCTCCAGGCGCATGACGCACCAAGAAAAGAGTGACTAGCCTCAGGGTTTTTTAATTTGTAGTGCCTGTGAACGCGCAATCAACCCCATTCAAATCGTCATCACGTAAAGGCATCCAGGGGAAGACGTAAGCAGTGTCCGTATAGTCATAGCAATAACAGTGCCCTTTTAACTGACTCCAGATCAGGGGCCAACATTTCTGAAATCTGACTCCATGTCAGGGAAATTGCTGTAGAATGGGCTCTGTTCCACTTAGAGACAAAATTTCAACTCCTATAGAAACTATAGACTGTTTTCTATCCAATAATAATAATAATATGCATATTGTACGATCAAGGATTTTGTGGGAAGCCGTTTCAAAAATTACACGATTAGCATAAATAGTCACAACAGCGCCCCCAGCCTCAACAGGTTAAAGAAGCAGTGCGGCTTGGTTGGGTTGTGCTTCGGAGGACGCATGGCTTTCGACCTTCGTCTCTCCCGAGCCCGTACGGGAGTTGTAGCGATGAGACAAGATAGTAATTACTAGCGATTGGATACCACGAAAATTGGGGAGATAATGGGATAAAAAAAAAAAAAAAAAAAGTAGGACACATTTTATGATGTTATTTCATATATCTGTTGTACATGTGTACTAGTAGTTTGCGGCCAGGTTTTGGGCACGCTCTCGCCATAACGTAAACTGCATATCGTAATGAAGTTATTTTTAGAATTCTAACACGGCGATTGCACTAAGAACTAGTGTATCTATCATTTTCTATACAACATGTATTTTTTTGTAATGTTTATGAATAGTTATTTGGTCAGAATAGTTGAGTGTCATAAAAATATCCGCACATTCTGGGAAAAAGATGCTACGTTAGCACAATGTATAACCACTGATTTCAGCTCTAAATATGCACATTTTCGAACAAAACATAAGTGTATGTATAACCTGATGTTATAGGACTGTCATCTGATGAAGGTTTATGAAGGTTAGTGAAAATTAATATCTTTTGCTGGTTTATTCGCTATCGCTAACGTGCCTATTGCTAACGTGCCTTGATGAATGAATGCGGTAGTGTGGTAGGCTATTGTAGGAAGCTAATATAATGCTATATTGTGTTTTCGCTGTAAAACACTAAAAAAATCGGAAATATTGGCTGGATTCACAAGATGTTTGTCGTTAATTTGCTGTACACCATCGATTTTTCAGAAATGTTTTATGGTGAGTATTTAGGTATTTGACGTTGGTGTCTGTAATTACTCTGGCTGCTTCGGTGCTATTTCTGACGGTAGCTGTGATGGTAGCTGCAATATAAAACTGATTTATACCTCAAATATGCACATTTTTTGAACAAAACATAGATTTATTGTATAACATGTTATAAGACTGTCATCTGATGAAGTTGTTTCTTGGTTAGTTTGGTTGGTTCTTGGTTAGTTAGGTTGGCTTTGTGCATGCTACCTGTGCTGTGAAAAATGTCTCTCCTTTTTTGTATTTGGTGGTGAGCTAACATAAATATATGTGGTGTTTTCGCTGAAAAACATTTAAAAAATCGGACATGTTGACTGGATTCACAAGATGTGTATCTTTCATTTGCTGTATTGGACTTGTTAATGTGTGAAAGTTAAATATTTCTCAAAAATATTTTTTGAATTTCGCACTCTACCTTTTCAGTGGAATGTGGGAAGAGTTCCGCTAGCGGAACCCCGGTGCCAGACAGGTTAAAGAAGCAATAAAACAGGCCTTCTTTAGACTGGTTGAGTATCTGGAGCATCAGCATTTGTCAGTTCGATTACAGGCTCAAAATGGCCAGAAACAAAGACCTTTCTTCTGAAACTCGTCAGTCTATTCTTGTTCTGAGAAATGAAGGCTATTCCATGCGAGAAATTGCCAAAAAACTGAAGATCTTGTACAATGCTGTGCACTACTCCCTTTTGTACACTGATGATACTCTCTGTTTATTATCTATGCATAGTCACTTCTCCGCCACCTACAGGTACAAAATACATCAACTAATCTGTACCACCGCACACTGACTCAGTACTGGTACCCCCTGTACATAGCCTCGTTATTCTTATTCTTATTTGAGAGTGCGCTGGCCCTGGTACTAGAGGGGGGACGCAGCTGAAGGTTAAATATTTGAAGGGGTACGGGACTATAAAAAGTTTAGGAACCACAGGTGTAGACTATATTAAATAGATTTGTTATACTTTTCAAAATGTAGATGTTACTCTCCCATCTCAGAGTGACGACTAGTCCTCTCCCATCTCAGAGTGACGACTAGTCCTCTCCCATCTCAGAGTGACGACTAGTCCTCTCCCATCTCAGTGACGACTAGTCCTCTCCCATCTCAGTGACGACTAGTCCTCTCCCATCTCAGAGTGACGACCAGTCCTCTCCCATCTCAGTGACGACCAGTCCTCTCCCATCTCAGTGACGACTAGTCCTCTCCCATCTCAGTGACGACTAGTCCTCTCCCATCTCAGTGACGACTAGTCCTCTCCCATCTCAGTGACGACTAGTCCTCTCCCATCTCAGTGACGACTAGTCCTCTCCCATCTCAGTGACGACTAGTCCTCTCCCATCTCAGTGACGACTAGTCCTCTCCCATCTCAGTGACGACTAGTCCTCTCCCATCTCAGTGACGACTAGTCCTCTCCCATCTCAGTGACGACTAGTCCTCTCCCATCTCAGTGACGACTAGTCCTCTCCCATCTCAGTGACGACTAGTCCTCTCCCATCTCAGTGACGACTAGTCCTCTCCCATCTCAGAGTGACGACCAGTCCTCTCCCATCTCAGTGACGACTAGTCCTCTCCCATCTCAGAGTGACGACTAGTCCCCTCCCATCTCAGTGACGACTAGTCCTCTCCCATCTCAGTGACGACCAGTCCTCTCCCATCTCAGAATGACGACTAGTCCTCTCCCATCTCAGTGACGACTAGTCCTCTCCCATCTCAGTGACGACTAGTCCTCTCCCATCTCAGTGACGACTAGTCCTCTCCCATCTCAGTGACGACTAGTCCTCTCCCATCTCAGTGACGACTAGTCCTCTCCCATCTCAGTGACGACTAGTCCTCTCCCATCTCAGTGACGACTAGTCCTCTCCCATCTCAGTGACGACCAGTCCTCTCCCATCTCAGTGACGACCAGTCCTCTCCCATCTCAGTGACGACTAGTCCTCTCCCATCTCAGTGACGACTAGTCCTCTCCCATCTCAGTGACGACTAGTCCTCTCCCATCTCAGTGACGACCAGTCCTCTCCCACAGCACCATGCAGACCCATACAACCCAATACAACACCATGCAGCCTCACACAACCCCATACAGCACCATGGAGACCCATACAACCCCATACAGCACCATGGAGACCCATACAACCCCATACAGCACCATGCAGACCCACACAACCCCATACAGCACCATGGAGACCCATACAACCCCATACAGCACCATGCAGACCCATACAACTCCATACAGCACCATGGAGACCCATACAACCCCATACAGCACCATGCAGACCCATACAACCCAATACAACACCATGCAGCCTCACACAACCCCATACAGCACCATTGAGACCCATACAACCCCATACAGCACCATGCAGACCCACACAACCCCATACAGCACCATGGAGACCCATACAACCCCATACAGCACCATGGAGACCCATACAACCCAATACAGCACCATGGAGACCCATACAACCCCATACAGCACCATGCAGACCCACACAACCCCATACAGCACCATGGAGACCCATACAACCCCATACAGCACCATGCAGACCCATACAACCCCATACAGCACCATGGAGACCCATACAACCCCATACAGCACCATGGAGACCCATACAACCCCATACAGCACCATGGAGACCCATACAACCCCATACAGCACCATGGAGACCCATACAACCCCATACAGCACCATGGAGACCCATACAACCCCATACAGCACCATGCAGACCCATACAACCCCATACAGCACCATGGAGACCCGTACAACCCCATACAGCACCATGGAGACCCGTACAACCCCATACAGCACCATGCAGACCCATACAACCCCATACAGCACCATGGAGACCCATACAACCCCATACAGCACCATGGAGACCCATACAACCCCATACAGCACCATGTAGACCCATACAGCACCATACAACCCCATACAGCACCATGTAGACCCATACAGCACCATACAACCCCATACAGCACCAAGCAGCCCCATACAGCACCATGTAGACCCGTACAACCCGATACAACCCGATACAACCCCATACAACCCCATGCAACCCCATACAGCACCAAGCAGACCCATACAACCCCATACAACCCCATACAGCACAAATTAGACCCGTACAACCCGATACAACACCATACAACACCATGCAGACCCATACAACACCATAAAACCCCATACAGCACCATGCAGACCCATACAACCCCATACAACCCCATACAACCCCATACAACCCCATACAGCACCATACATACCCATTCAGCACCATACAACCCCATACAGCACCATGCAGACCCATACATCCCCATACATCCCCATACAACCCCATACAACCCCATACAACCCCATACAACCCCATACAACCCCATACAACCCCATACAACCCCATACAACCCCATACAACCCCATACAACCCCATACAGCACCACACAACCCTATAAAACCCCATACAGCACCATACAGACCCATACAACCCCATACAACCCCATACAGACCCATACAACCCCATACAGACCCATACAACCCCATACAGACCCATACAACCCCATACAGCACCACACAACCCTGCAAAACCCCATACAACACCATGCAGCCCCATACAACCCCATACAGCACCATAAAGACCGATACAACCCCATACTGCACCATAAAGACCCATACAACCCCATACAGCACCATAAAGACCCATACAACCCCATACAACCCCATACAGCACCACACAACCCTGTAAAACCCCATACAACACCATGCAGCCCCATACAACCCCATACAGCACCATGGAGACCCATACAACCCCATACAGCACCATGCAGACCCATACAACCCCATACAGCACCATGGAGACCCATACAACCCCATACAGCACCATGGAGACCCATACAACCCCATACAGCACCATGTAGACCATACAGCACCATACAACCCCATACAGCACCATGTAGACCCATACAGCACCATACAACCCCATACAGCACCAAGCAGCCCCATACAGCACCATGTAGACCCGTACAACCCGATACAACCCGATACAACCCCATACAACCCCATACAACCCCATACAGCACCAAGCAGACCCATACAACCCCATACAACCCCATACAGCACAAATTAGACCCGTACAACCCGATACAACACCATACAACACCATGCAGACCCATACAACACCATAAAACCCCATACAGCACCATGCAGACCCATACAACCCCATACAACCCCATACAACCCCATACAACCCCATACAACCCCATACAGCACCATGCATACCCATACAGCACCATACAGCACCATACAGCACCATGCAGACCCATACATCCCCATACATCCCCATACAACCCCATACAGCACTACACAACCCTGTAAAACCCCATACAGCACCAAGGAACCCCATACAACCCCACACAACCCCAAACAACACCATGCAGACCCATACAACCCCATACAGCACCATACAACCCCATACAACCCCATACAACCCCATACAACCCCATACAACCCCATACAACCCCATACAACCCCATACAGACCCATACAACCCCATACAACCCCATACAACCCAATACAACCCCATACAGCACCACACAACCCTATAAAACCCCATACAGCATCATACAGACCCATACAACCCCATACAACCCCATACAGACCCATACAACCCCATACAGACCCATACAACCCCATACAGACCCATACAGACCCATACAACCCCATACAACCCCATACAACCCCATACAGCACCACACAACCCTGCAAAACCCCATACAACACCATGCAGCCCCATACAACCCCATACAGCACCATAAAGACCGATACAACCCCATACAGCACCATAAAGACCCATACAACCCCATACAGCACCATAAAGACCCATACAACCCCATACAACCCCATACAGCACCACACAACCCTGTAAAACCCCATACAACACCATGCAGCCCCATACAACCCCATACAGCACCAAGCAGACCCATACAACCCCATACAGCACCATAAAGACCCATACAACCCCATGCAACCCCATACAGCACCAATCAGACCCATACAACCCCATACAGCACCATGCAGACCCATACGACCCCATACAGCACCATAAAGACCCATACAACCCCATACAACCCCATACAGACCCATACAACCCCATACAGACCCAGACAACCCCATACAGCACCATGCAGCACCATGCAGACCCATACAACCCCATACAGCACCATGCAGATCCATACAACCCCATACAACCCTATACAACCCCATACAACCCCATACAACCCCATACAGCACCATGCAGACCCATACAACCCCATACAACCCCATAGAGCACCATGCAGACCCATACAACCCCATACAGCACCATGCAGACCCATACAACCCCACACAACCCCATACAGCACTACACAACCCTATAAAACCCCATACAGCACCAAGGAACCCATACAACCCCACACAACCCCATACAGACCCATACAACCCCATACAACCCCATACAACCCCATACAGCACCATGTAGCCCCATACAACCCTATAAAACCCCACACAACCCCACACAACCCCATGCAGACCCATACAACCCCATACAGACCCATACAACCCCACACAACCCCATGCAGACCCATACAACCCCATACAGACCCATACAACCCCACACAACCCCATGCAGACCCATACAACCCCATACAACCCCATACAACCCCATACAACCCCATACAACCCCACACAACCCCATACAGACCCATACAACCACATACAGCACCATGTAGCCCCATACAACCCCATACAGACCCATACAACCCCATACAACCCCATGCAGACCCATACAACCCCATACAACCCAATACAGCACCATACAGCCCCATACAACCCCATGGAGACCCATACAACCCCATACAGCACCATGGAGACCCATACAACCACATACAGCACCATGTAGCCCCATACAACCCCATACAACCCCATACAACCCCATACAACCCCATACAACCCCATACAACCCCATGCAGACCCATACAGACCCATACAACCCCAAACAACACCATACAACCCCATACAGACCCATACAACCCCATACAGCACCATGTAGCTCCATACAACCCCATACAACCCCATACAGACCCATACAACCCCACACAACCCCAAACAACACCATGCAGACCCATACAACCCAATACAGCCCCATATATCCCAATACATCTCCTTACATCCACCATACAGCCCCATATATCCCCATACATCTCCTTACATCCACCATACAGCCCCATATATCCCCATACATCTCCTTACATCAACCATACAGCCCCATATATCCCCATACATCTCCTTACATCCACCATACAGCCCCATATATCCCCATACATCTCCTTACATCCACCATACAGCCCCATATATCCCCATACATCTCCTTACATCCACCATACAGCCCCATATATCCCCATACATCTCCTTACATCCACCATACAGCCCCATATATCCCCATACATCTCCTTACATCCACCATACAGCCCCATATATCCCCATACATCTCCTTACATCCACCATACAGCCCCATATATCCCCATACATCTCCTTACATCCACCATACAGCCCCATATATCCCCATACATCTCCTTACATCCACCATACAGCCCCATATATCCCCATACATCTCCTTACATCCACCATACAGCCCTAGCCCCAGTAGCCCCAGCCCTGTACAACCCTCCCCCAGCAGCCAGACCCATTAGGACAGCTAGTGATGAAAGGGTCTGGCTGAGCTCTGGGGAGTACTTAGTGTCATGTCAGCCATAGTGGCTCTAATGGAGTCCCAGACAACATCCCAATCACCATTAATGGCCCTCCATTATGGGGCAGGGAGAGATCTTTTGCTTCATTATGCCTGTTGCTGTAGAGAGACTCCTGTTGAAAGCCTGGTCACCCTACTCCCTATAGGGCGAGATAGAGATCTAGGCTCTGGTCAAAACAAGAAGGTCATTAAACCAGGAAAAGGGTGCATTTTGGGACACAACCCTGGTCTCAGTGATGCCACTATCAAACAGGTTAAACCCTCCCATGTAGACTCCTATCCCTGTGTCTCTGTGTTGGTTAAACCCTCCCGTGTAGACTCCTACCCCTGTGTCTCTGTGTGGGTTAAACCCTCCCATGTAGACTCCTATCCCTGTGTCTCTGTGTTGGTTAAACCCTCCCGTGTAGACTCCTATCCCTGTGTCTCTGTGTGGGTTAAACCCTCCCATGTAGACTCCTATCCCTGTGTCTCTGTGTGGGTTAAACCCTCCCGTGTAGACTGTGTCTCTGTGTGGGTTAAACCCTCCCGTGTAGACTCCTATCCCTGTGTGGGTTAAACCCTCCCATGTAGACTCCTATCCCTGTGTCTCTGTGTTGGTTAAACCCTCCCGTGTAGACTCCTATCCCTGTGTCTCTGTGTGGGTTAAACCCTCCCGTGTAGACTCCTATCCCTGTGTCTCTGTGTGGGTTAAACCCTCCCGTGTAGACTCCTATCCCTGTGTCTCTGTGTGGGTTAAACCCTCCCGTGTAGACACCTATCCTGTGTCTCTGTGTGGGTTAAACCCTCCCATGTAGACTCCTATCCCTGTGTCTCTGTGTGGGTTAAACCCTCCCATGTAGACTCCTATCCCTGTGTCTCTGTGTGGGTTAAACCCTCCCATGTAGACTCCTATCCTGTGTCTCTGTGTGGGTTAAACCCTCCCATGTAGACTCCTATCCCTGTGTCTCTGTGTGGGTTAAACCCTCCCATGTAGACTCCTATCCTGTGTCTCTGTGTGGGTTAAACCCTCCCGTGTAGACTCCTATCCCTGTGTCTCTGTGTGGGTTAAACCCTCCCGTGTAGACTCCTATCCCTGTGTCTCTGTGTGGGTTAAACCCTCCCATGTAGACTCCTATCCCTGTGTCTCTGTGTGGGTTAAACCCTCCCGTGTAGACTGTGTCTCTGTGTGGGTTAAACCCTCCCGTGTAGACTCCTATCCCTGTGTGGGTTAAACCCTCCCATGTAGACTCCTATCCCTGTGTCTCTGTGTTGGTTAAACCCTCCCGTGTAGACTCCTATCCCTGTGTCTCTGTGTGGGTTAAACCCTCCCGTGTAGACTCCTATCCCTGTGTCTCTGTGTGGGTTAAACCCTCCCGTGTAGACTCCTATCCCTGTGTCTCTGTGTGGGTTAAACCCTCCCGTGTAGACACCTATCCTGTGTCTCTGTGTGGGTTAAACCCTCCCATGTAGACTCCTATCCCTGTGTCTCTGTGTGGGTTAAACCCTCCCATGTAGACTCCTATCCCTGTGTCTCTGTGTGGGTTAAACCCTCCCATGTAGACTCCTATCCTGTGTCTCTGTGTGGGTTAAACCCTCCCATGTAGACTCCTATCCCTGTGTGGGTTAAACCCTACCATGTAGACTCCTATCCCTGTGTCTCTGTGTGGGTTAAACCCTCCCCTGTAGACCCCTATCCCTGTGTCTCTGTGTGGGTTAAACCCTCCCGTGTAGACTCCTATCCCTGTGTGGGTTAAACCCTCCCATGTAGACTCCTATCCTGTGTCTCTGTGTGGGTTAAACCCTCCCGTGTAGACTCCTATCCCTGTGTCTCTGTGTGGGTTAAACCCTCCCGTGTAGACTCCTATCCCTGTGTCTCTGTGTGGGTTAAACCCTCCCATGTAGACTCCTATCCTGTGTCTCTGTGTGGGTTAAACCCTCCCGTGTAGACTCCTATCCCTGTGTCTCTGTGTTGGTTAAACCCTCCCGTGTAGACTCCTATCCCTGTGTCTCTGTGTTGGTTAAACCCTCTCGTGTAGACTCCTATCCCTGTGTCTCTGTGTTGGTTAAACCCTCCCGTGTAGACTCCTATCCCTGTGTCTCTGTGTTGGTTAAACCCTCCCGTGTAGACTCCTATCCCTGTGTCTCTGTGTGGGTTAAACCCTCCCGTGTAGACTCCTATCCCTGTGTGGGTTAAACCCTCCCATGTAGACTCCTATCCCTGTGTCTCTGTGTGGGTTAAACCCTCCCATGTAGACTCCTATCCTGTGTCTCTGTGTGGGTTAAACCCTCCCATGTAGACTCCTATCCCTGTGTGGGTTAAACCCTACCATGTAGACTCCTATCCCTGTGTCTCTGTGTGGGTTAAACCCTCCCATGTAGACTCCTATCCTGTGTCTCTGTGTGGGTTAAACCCTCCCATGTAGACTCCTATCCCTGTGTGGGTTAAACCCTACCATGTAGACTCCTATCCCTGTGTCTCTGTGTGGGTTAAACCCTCCCCTGTAGACTCCTATCCCTGTGTCTCTGTGTGGGTTAAACCCTCCCATGTAGACTCCTATCCCTGTGTCTCTGTGTTGGTTAAACCCTCCCGTGTAGACTCCTATCCCTGTGTGGGTTAAACCCTCCCATGTAGACTCCTATCCCTGTGTGGGTTAAACCCTCCCATGTAGACTCCTATCCCTGTGTCTCTGTGTTGGTTAAACCCTCCCGTGTAGACTCCTATCCCTGTGTCTCTGTGTGGGTTAAACCCTCCCATGTAGACTCCTATCCCTGTGTCTCTGTGTTGGTTAAACCCTCCCATGTAGACTCCTATCCCTGTGTCTCTGTGTGGGTTAAACCCTCCCGTGTAGACTCCTATCCCTGTGTCTCTGTGTGGGTTAAACCCTCCCCTGTAGACTCCTATCCTGTGTCTCTGTGTGGGTTAAACCCTCCCATGTAGACTCCTATCCCTGTGTCTCTGTGTGGGTTAAACCCTCCCATGTAGACTCCTATCCCTGTGTCTCTGTGTGGGTTAAACCCTCCCATGTAGACTCCTATCCTGTGTCTCTGTGTGGGTTAAACCCTCCCGTGTAGACTCCTATCCCTGTGTCTCTGTGTGGGTTAAACCCTCCCGTGTAGACTCCTATCCCTGTGTCTCTGTGTGGGTTAAACCCTCCCATGTAGACTCCTATCCCTGTGTCTCTGTGTGGGTTAAACCCTCCCGTGTAGACTGTGTCTCTGTGTGGGTTAAACCCTCCCGTGTAGACTCCTATCCCTGTGTGGGTTAAACCCTCCCATGTAGACTCCTATCCCTGTGTCTCTGTGTTGGTTAAACCCTCCCGTGTAGACTCCTATCCCTGTGTCTCTGTGTGGGTTAAACCCTCCCGTGTAGACTCCTATCCCTGTGTCTCTGTGTGGGTTAAACCCTCCCGTGTAGACTCCTATCCCTGTGTCTCTGTGTGGGTTAAACCCTCCCGTGTAGACACCTATCCTGTGTCTCTGTGTGGGTTAAACCCTCCCATGTAGACTCCTATCCCTGTGTCTCTGTGTGGGTTAAACCCTCCCATGTAGACTCCTATCCCTGTGTCTCTGTGTGGGTTAAACCCTCCCATGTAGACTCCTATCCTGTGTCTCTGTGTGGGTTAAACCCTCCCATGTAGACTCCTATCCCTGTGTGGGTTAAACCCTACCATGTAGACTCCTATCCCTGTGTCTCTGTGTGGGTTAAACCCTCCCCTGTAGACCCCTATCCCTGTGTCTCTGTGTGGGTTAAACCCTCCCGTGTAGACTCCTATCCCTGTGTGGGTTAAACCCTCCCATGTAGACTCCTATCCCTGTGTCTCTGTGTTGGTTAAACCCTCCCGTGTAGACTCCTATCCCTGTGTCTCTGTGTGGGTTAAACCCTCCCGTGTAGACTCCTATCCCTGTGTCTCTGTGTGGGTTAAACCCTCCCGTGTAGACTCCTATCCCTGTGTCTCTGTGTGGGTTAAACCCTCCCGTGTAGACACCTATCCTGTGTCTCTGTGTGGGTTAAACCCTCCCATGTAGACTCCTATCCCTGTGTCTCTGTGTGGGTTAAACCCTCCCATGTAGACTCCTATCCCTGTGTCTCTGTGTGGGTTAAACCCTCCCATGTAGACTCCTATCCTGTGTCTCTGTGTGGGTTAAACCCTCCCGTGTAGACTCCTATCCCTGTGTCTCTGTGTGGGTTAAACCCTCCCGTGTAGACTCCTATCCCTGTGTCTCTGTGTGGGTTAAACCCTCCCATGTAGACTCCTATCCTGTGTCTCTGTGTGGGTTAAACCCTCCCGTGTAGACTCCTATCCCTGTGTCTCTGTGTTGGTTAAACCCTCCCGTGTAGACTCCTATCCCTGTGTCTCTGTGTTGGTTAAACCCTCTCGTGTAGACTCCTATCCCTGTGTCTCTGTGTTGGTTAAACCCTCCCGTGTAGACTCCTATCCCTGTGTCTCTGTGTTGGTTAAACCCTCCCGTGTAGACTCCTATCCCTGTGTCTCTGTGTGGGTTAAACCCTCCCGTGTAGACTCCTATCCCTGTGTGGGTTAAACCCTCCCATGTAGACTCCTATCCCTGTGTCTCTGTGTGGGTTAAACCCTCCCGTGTAGACTCCTATCCCTGTGTCTCTGTGTGGGTTAAACCCTCCCGTGTAGACTCCTATCCCTGTGTCTCTGTGTGGGTTAAACCCTCCCGTGTAGACTCCTATCCCTGTGTCTCTGTGTGGGTTAAACCCTCCCGTGTAGACACCTATCCTGTGTCTCTGTGTGGGTTAAACCCTCCCATGTAGACTCCTATCCCTGTGTCTCTGTGTGGGTTAAACCCTCCCATGTAGACTCCTATCCTGTGTCTCTGTGTGGGTTAAACCCTCCCATGTAGACTCCTATCCCTGTGTGGGTTAAACCCTACCATGTAGACTCCTATCCCTGTGTCTCTGTGTGGGTTAAACCCTCCCCTGTAGACTCCTATCCCTGTGTCTCTGTGTGGGTTAAACCCTCCCATGTAGACTCCTATCCCTGTGTCTCTGTGTTGGTTAAACCCTCCCGTGTAGACTCCTATCCCTGTGTGGGTTAAACCCTCCCATGTAGACTCCTATCCCTGTGTGGGTTAAACCCTCCCATGTAGACTCCTATCCCTGTGTCTCTGTGTTGGTTAAACCCTCCCGTGTAGACTCCTATCCCTGTGTCTCTGTGTGGGTTAAACCCTCCCATGTAGACTCCTATCCCTGTGTCTCTGTGTTGGTTAAACCCTCCCATGTAGACTCCTATCCCTGTGTCTCTGTGTGGGTTAAACCCTCCCGTGTAGACTCCTATCCCTGTGTCTCTGTGTGGGTTAAACCCTCCCCTGTAGACTCCTATCCTGTGTCTCTGTGTGGGTTAAACCCTCCCATGTAGACTCCTATCTCTGTGTCTCTGTGTTGGTTAAACCCTCCCGTGTAGACACACTGAAGACACATTATACATAAACCAGTCTAAAAGCACAGGATATAACCTGTAATCCCTAGGGTTTATAGGCCATCTGTTGCTGGGACCCTGGGTTTGGACAGAGCCTCCTTACGTCTCTCTGTCCACTGAATGGCCGTGACTACTCTAGTCATACAATGACAAGGTACGCTTCGGCAAGCTTTAGGACTAGGGTTATAGACTAGGGTTATAGACTAGGGTTATAGACTAGGGTTATAGACTAGGGTTATAGACTAGGGTTATAGACTAGGGTTATAGACTAGGGGCTAGGGTTAGGGGCTAGGGTTAGGGGCTATGATTATAGACTAGGGTTAAAGGCTAGGATTAGGGGCTAGGATTAGGGGCTAGGGTTAGGGGCTAGGGTTATAGACTAGGGTTATAGACTAGGGTTATAGACTAGGGTTATGGGCTAGGGTTATGGGCTAGGGTTATAGACTAGGGTTAGGGGCTAGGGTTATAGACTAGGGTTATAGACTAGGGTTATAGACTAGGGTTAGGGGCTAGGGTTAGGGGCTAGGGTTATAGACTAGGGTTAGGGGCTAGGGTTATAGACTAGGGTTATAGACTAGGGTTAGGGGCTAGGGTTATAGACTAGGGTTAGGGGCTAGGGTTAGGGGCTAGGGTTAGGGGCTAGGGTTAGGGGCTAGGGTTATAGACTAGGGTTAGGGGCTAGGGTTATAGACTAGGGTTATAGACTAGGGTTAGGGGCTAGGGTTATAGACTAGGGTTAGGGGCTAGGGTTATAGACTAGGGTTAGGGGCTAGGGTTATGTTAAACCTGGGTTATAAACTACAGTTAGAAACTAGGGTTAGGGGCTAGGGTTAGGGGCTAGGGTTATAGACTAGGGTTATAGACTAGGGTTAGGGACTAGGGTTATATTAAACCTGGGTTATAAACTACGGTTATAAACTAGGGTTATAGATTAAGGTTATAGACTAGGGTTAGGGGCTAGGGTTATAGACTAGGGTTATAGACTAGGGTTAGGGGCTAGGTTTATATTAAACCTGGGTTATAAACTACCGTTATAAACTAGGGTTATAGATTAAGGTTATAGACTAGGGTTAGGGGCTAGGGTTATAGACTAGGGTTATAGACTAGGGTTATGGGCTATGGTTAGGGGCTAGGGTTATAGACTAGGGTTAGGGGCTAGGTTTATATTAAACCTGGGTTATAAACTACCGTTATAAACTAGGGTTATAGATTAAGGTTATAGACTAGGGTTATGGGCTAGGGTTATGGGCTAGGGTTAGGGGCTAGGGTTATATTAAACCTGGGTTATAAACTACAGTTATAAACTAGGGTTAGGGGCTAGGGTAAGGGGTTAGTGTTATAGACTAGGGTTATAGACCAGGGTTATAGACTAGGGTTAGGGGCTAGGGTTATAGACTAGGGTTATAGACTAGGGTTATAGACTAGGGTTATAGTCTAGGGTTATAGATTAAGGTTATAGACTATGGTTAGGGGCTAGGGTTAGGGGCTAGTCTTATGGACTAGGGTTATAGACCAGGGTTATAGACTAGGGTTATATACTAAGGTTATAGACGAGGGTTAAAGACTAGGGTTAGGGGCTATGCTTATAGACTAGGGTTATAGACTAGGGTTATATACTAAGGTTATAGACTAGGGTTATAGACTAGGGTTATATACTAGGGTTAGGGGCTAGGGTTATAGACTAGGGTTATAGAGTAGGGTTATATACTAGGGTTATATACTAGGGTTAGGGGCTAGGGTTATAGACTAGGGTTATAGACTAGGGTTATAGAGTAGGGTTATAGACTAGGGTTCGGGGCTAGGGTTATAGACTAGGGTTGTAGACTAGGGTTATAGACTAGGGTTATATACTAGGGTTAGGGGCTAGGGTTATAGACTAGGGTTATAGACTAGGGTTAGGGGCTAGGGTTAGGGGCTAGGGTTAGGGGCTTGGGTTATAGACTAGGGTTAGGGGCTAGGGTTATATTTAACCTGGGTTGTAAACTACGTTTATAAACTAGGGTTATAGATTAAGGTTATAGACTAGGGTCAGGGGCTAGGGATATGGGCTAGGGTTATAGACTAGGGTTATAGACCAGGGTTATAGACTAGGGTTATATACTAAGGTTATAGACTAGGGTTATAGACTAGGGCTAGGGGCTATGGTTATAGACTAGGGTTATAGACTCGGGTTATATACTAAGGTTATAGACTAGGGTTAAAGACTAGGGTTATGGGCTATGGTTATAGACTAGGGTTATAGACTAGGGTTATATACTAAGGTTATAGACTAGGGTTAAAGACTAGGGTTAGGGGTTATGGTTATAGACTAGGGTTATATACTCGGGTTATATACTAAGGTTATAGACTAGGGTTAAAGACTAGGGTTATGGGCTATGGTTATAGACTAGGGTTATAGACTAGGGTTATATACTAAGGTTATAGACTAGGGTTAAAGACTAGGGTTAGGGGCTATGGTTATAGACTAGGGTTATATACTCGGGTTATATACTAAGGTTATAGACTAGGGTTAAAGACTAGGGTTATGGGCTATGGTTATAGACTAGGGTTATAGACTAGGGTTATATACTAAGGTTATAGACTAGGGTTAAAGACTAGGGTTAGGGGCTATGGTTATAGACTAGGGTTATATACTCGGGTTATATACTAAGGTTATAGACTAGGGTTAAAGACTAGTGTTATACACTAGGGTTATGGGCTAGGGTTACAGACTAGGGTTACAGACTAGGGTTATAGACTAGGGTTATAGACTAGGGTTATAGACTAGGGTTATAGACTAGGGTTATAGACTAGGGTTAGGGGCTAGGGTTGTAGACTAGGGTTAGAGACTAGGGTTAGGGGCTAGGGTTATAGACTAGGGTTATAGACTAGGGTTATGGGCTAGGGTTATAGACGAGGGTTATAGACTAGGGATGTAGACTAGGGATGTAGACTAGGGTTATAGACTAGGGTTAGGAGCTAGGGTTAGGGACTAGGGTTATAGACTAGGTTATAGACTAGGTTATAGACTAGGGTTGTAGACTAGGGTTAGGGGCTAGGGTTATAGAATAGGGTTTTAGACTAGGGTTAGGGGTTAGGGGCTAGGGTTATAGACTAGGGTTATTGACTAGGGTTATAGACTAGGCTTATATACTATGTTTAGGGGCTAGGGTTCTAGACTAGGGTTAGGGGCTAGGGTTATAGACTAGGGATATAGACTAGGGTGATAGGCTAGGGTTAGGGGCTAGGGTATAGACTAGGGTTATAGACAAGGGTTTTAGACTAGGGTTAGGGGCTATGGTTGTAGACTAGGGTTAGGGGCTAGGGTTATAGACTAGGGTTATAGACTAGGGATATAGACAAGGGTTTTAGACTAGGGTTAGGGGCTAGGGTTGTAGACTAGGGATATAGACTAGGGTGATAGGCTAGGGTATAGACTAGGGTTATAGACAAGGGTTTTAGACTAGGGTTATAGACTAGGGTTTTAGAATAGGGTTAGGGGCTAGGGTTGTAGACTAGGGTTAGGGGCTAGGGTTATAGACTAGGGTTATAGACTAGGGATATAGACTAGGGTGATAGGCTAGGGTTAGGGGCTAGGGTATAGACTAGGGTTATAGACTAGGGTTTTAGACTAGGGTTAGGGTCTAGGGTTATAGACTAGGGTTATAGACTAGGGTTAGGGGCTAGGGTTATAGACTAGGGTTAGGGGTTAGGGACTTGGGTTATGGACTAGGGTTAGGATATAGGGTTATAGACTTGGGTTACAGACTAGGGTTATAGACTAGGGTTATAGACTAGGGCTAGGGGCTAGGGTTATAGACTAGAGTTATAGACTAGGGTTAGGGGCTAGGGTTATAGACTAGGGTTATGGGCTAGGGTTATGGGCTAGGGTTATAGACTAGGGTTATATACTAGGGTTATAGACTAGGGTTATAGACTAGGGTTATAGACTAGGTTTAGGGGCTAGGGTTATAGACTAGGGTTATGGGTTAGGGACAGGGTTATGGACTAGGGTTGGGGGATAAGGTTATAGACTAGGGTTATAGACTAGGGTTATAGACTAGGGTTATAGAATATGCTTATGGGCTAGGGTTATAGACTAGGGTTATAGACTTGGGTTATATACTAAGGTTATAGACTAGGGTTAAAGACTAGGGTTAGGGGCTATGGTTATAGACTAGGGTTATAGACTCGGGTTATATACTAAGGTTATAGACGAGGGTTAAAGACTAGGGTTATACACTAGGGTTAGGGGCTAGGGTTACAGACTAGGGTTACAGACTAGGGTTACAGACTAGGGTTACAGACTAGGGTTACAGACTAGGGTTATAGACTAGGGTTATAGACTAGGGTTATAGACTAGGGTTATAGACTACGGTTATAGACTAGGGTTAGGGGCTAGGGTTAGAGACTAGGGTTAGGGGCTAGGGTTATAGACTAGGGTTATGGGCTAGGGTTATAGACTAGGGTTATAGACTAGGGATGTAGACTAGGGTTAGAGACTAGGGTTAGGAGCTAGGGTTAGGAGCTAGGGTTAGGGACTAGGGTTATAGACTAGGTTATAGACTAGGGTTGTAGTCTAGGGTTAGGGGCTAGGGTTATAGAATAGGGTTTTAGACTAGGGTTAGGGGTTAGGGGCAAGGGTTATAGACTAGGGTTATAGACTAGGGTTGTAGACTAGGGTTAGAGACTAGGGTTATAGAATAGGGTTATAGACTGGGGTTAGGGGCTAGGGTTATAGAATAGGGTTATAGACTAGGGTTATAGACTAGGGTTAGGGGCTAGGGTTAGGACTAGGGTTAGGGGCTAGGGTTATAGACTAGGGTTATAGACTAGGGTTATTGACTAGGGTTATAGACTCGGGTTATATACTATGTTTAGGGGCTAGGGTTCTAGACTAGGGTTAGGGGCTAGGGTTATAGACTAGGGTTATAGACTAGGGATATAGACTAGGGATATAGACTAGGGTGATAGGCTAGGGTTAGGGGCTAGGGTATAGACTATGGTTATAGACTAGGGTTTTAGACTAGGGTTAGGGTCTAGGGTTATAGATTAGGGTTATAGACTAGGGTTAGTGGCTAGGGTTATAGACTAGGGTTAGGGGTTAGGGACTTGGGTTATGGACTAGGGTTAGGATATAGGGTTATAGACTAGGGTTATAGACTAGGGGTAGGGGCTAGGGTTATAGACTAGGGTTACAGACTAGGGCTAGGGGCTAGGGTTATAGACTATGGTTATAGACTAGTGTTATAGACTAGGGTTAGGGGCTAGGGTTATAGACTAGGGTTATAGACTAGGGTTATAGACTAGGGTTATAGACTAGGGTTATAGACTAGGGTTATAGGCTAGGGTTATAGACTAGGGTTATAGACTAGGGTTAGGGGCTAGGGTTATAGACTAGAGTTATAGACTAGGGTCAGGATTTTAAATTCAGGGTGCTATGTAGAAGCTGTCTTTGGCTCAAATGAAGATCCTCCATCTATACCTGAACCTGTGATACTCTTCTTTGTTGAACTATACACTCTCAGTAGCAACGGTCACTATCAAGACATCTGCATCAGCAGGACAACCTCCTATGGGTTCAATGAAGACAACAATAGCCCCCCCCCCCCCCAAACAACTTTGAATCACTTCCAGGGAGTTAAATGAGCGGAACCAGAAATAATTACATCCCTTATTCTGTATTTTATAAAGCCCAATCTAAGTAACATAATGACCAAATCCCCATCAAAATCGGTCAGTTTAAGCTAGAGATATCTGCATCTGCATCTGCGGTGGAAGGTGGCCGAGATAAAGGTGACAATACATTCTGAATATATACAAGGACAGGCAAGGTGACAATACATTCTGAATATATACAAGGACAGGCAAGGTGACAATATATTCTGAATATATACAAGGACAGGCAAGGGGACAATATATTCTGAATATATACAAGGACAGGCAAGGTGACAATATATTCTGAATATATACAAGGACAGGCAAGGTGACAATATAATCTGAATATATACAAGGACAGGCAAGGTGACAATATAATCTGAATATATACAAGGACAGAAATGAATACAAAACAAAGAAAAAGCAAGCAAGTATAAAAGGCCTATTTCTAGAAAAATCATGAATTACTAGTTACAGAGATGGTGTTATATACGGACTTAATTTCATTAAACTCATTATATTATAAATGTTTGTGTAAATTGGCCTCCATACATGCAAGTCCCATGAAATGGAAGTACACACACACACACACACACACACACACACACACACACACACACACACACACACACACACACACACACACACACACACACACACACACACACACACAGTAGTATGTCATTTATCCTGTTCTCTTGTCAATAGAGACTTTATGATTACGTACCGGGAAGTGCTGCTCTGTAGAACACTGACTGACAACTAACACTTAATGCCCATTGTATCAAAGAAACTCTTCTCAGAATCTCCTCATTTTAGTATTTTTTTGAGCAGTCTTGCACTTAATTTGCCTTTGTGAAATCAATCCACATTGATTTGTCTGTCTTTGTGATCAAATTGATAACTCACTCCCTCTGAGGATATGATCAATTGCACTGCATAACAGTTTGCTATTTAGGTTGTCTTGAATGTAGACACATTATTTCATATTCTCTATGTGACACCTAGGCGCATCTGGGGCCTACAGTCACACGTAGTAACACTGACTTCCAATGTAAACTGACTGACTTTAGTCTTCTAAACATCAAAACCAGGAGGCTGAAAAGATTTGGAATTTTACTTCTATTTGTTTAACTAGGCAAGTCAGTTAAGAACAAACTCTTATTTACAATGACAGCCTACCCTGGATCAGTGGGTTAGCTGCCTTGTAACGAGGCACAACGACATATTTTTACCTTGTCAGCTACCTGCTGGTTACTGGCCCAACACTCTAACCACTAGGCTACCTGCTGGTTACTGGCCCAACACTCTAACCACTAGGCTACCTGCTGGTTACTGGCCCAACACTCTAACCACTAGGCTACCTGCTGGTTACTGGCCCAACACTCTAACTACTAGGCTACCTGCTGGTTACCGGCCCAACACTCTAACTACTAGGCTACCTGCTGGTTACTGGCCCAACACTCTAACCACTAGGCTACCTGCTGGTTACTGGCCCAACACTCTAACCACTAGGCTACCTGCTGGTTACTGGCCCAACGCTCTAACCATTAGTCTACCTGCTGGTTACTGGCCCAACACTCTAACCACTAGGCTACCTGCTGGTTACTGGCCCAACACTCTAACCACTAGGCTACCTGCTGGTTACTGGCCCAACACTCTAACCACTAGGCTACCTGCTGGTTACTGGCCCAACACTCTAACCACTAGGCTACCTGCTGGTTACTGGCCCAACACTCTAACCACTAGGCTACTTGCTGGTTACTGGCCCAACACTCTAACCACTAGGCTACCTGCTGGTTACTGGCCCAACGCTCTAACCACTAGGCTACCTGCTGGTTACTGGCCCAACACTCTAACCACTAGGCTACTTGCTGGTTACTGGCCCAACACTCTAACCACTAGGCTACCTGCTGGTTACTGGCCCAACACTCTAACCACTAGGCTACCTGCTGGTTACTGGCCCAACACTCTAACCACTAGGCTACTTGCTGGTTACTGGCCCAACACTCTAACCACTAGGCTACCTGCTGGTTACTGGCCCAACACTCTAACCACTAGGCTACCTGCTGGTTACTGGCCCAACGCTCTAACCACTAGGCTACCTGCTGGTTACTAGTCCAACGCTCTAACCACTAGGCTACCTGCTGGTTACTGGCCCAACACTCTAACCACTAGGCTACCTGCTGGTTACTGGTCCAACTCTCTAACCACTAGGCTACCTGCTGGTTACTGGCCCAACACTCTAACCACTAGGCTACCTGCTGGTTACTGGCCCAACACTCTAACCACTAGGCTACCTGCTGGTTACTGGCCCAACGCTCTAACCACTAGGCTACCTGCTGGTTACTGGCCCAACACTCTAACCACTAGGCTACCTGCTGGTTACTGGCCCAACACTCTAACCACTAGGCTACCTGCTGGTTACTGGCCCAACACTCTAACCACTAGGCTACCTGCTGGTTACTGGCCCAACGCTCTAACCACTAGGCTACCTGCTGGTTACTAGTCCAACGCTCTAACCACTAGGCTACCTGCTGGTTACTGGCACAACGCTCTAACCACTAGGCTACCTGCTGGTTACTGGCCCAACGCTCTAACCACTAGGCTACCTGCTGGTTACTGGCCCAACACTCTAACCACTAGGCTACCTGCTGGTTACTGGCCCAACACTCTAACCACTAGGCTACCTGCTGGTTACTGGTCCAACTCTCTAACCACTAGGCCACCTGCTGGTTACTGGCCCAACACTCTAACCACTAGGCTACCTGCTGGTTACTGGCCCAACACTCTAACCACTAGGCTACCTGCTGGTTACTGGCCCAACACTCTAACCACTAGGCTACCTGCTGGTTACTGGCCCAACGCTCTAACCACTAGGCTACCTGCTGGTTACTGGCCCAACACTCTAACCACTAGGCTACCTGCTGGTTACTGGCCCAACACTCTAACCACTAGGCTACCTGCTGGTTACTGGCCCAACACTCTAACCACTAGGCTACCTGCTGGTTACTGGCCCAACACTCTAACCACTAGGCTACCTGCTGGTTACTAGTCCAACGCTCTAACCACTAGGCTACCTGCTGGTTACTGGCACAACGCTCTAACCACTAGGCTACCTGCTGGTTACTGGCCCAACACTCTAACCACTCGGCTACCTGCCTACCTGCTGGTTACTGGCCCAACGCTCTAACCACTAGGCTACCTGCTGGTTACTGACCCAACGCTCTAACCACTAGGCTACCTGCTGGTTACTGACCCAACGCTCTAACCACTAGGCTACATGCTGGTTACTGGCCCAACGCTCTAACCACTAGGCTACCTGCTGGTTACTGACCCAACGCTCTAACCACTAGGCTACCTGCTGGTTACTGACCCAACGCTCTAACCACTAGGCTACATGCTGGTTACTGGCCCAACGCTCTAACCACTAGGCTACCTGCTGGTTACTGGCCCAACGCTCTAACCACTAGGCTACCTGCTGGTTACTGGCCCAACACTCTAACCACTAGGCTACCTGCTGGTTACTGAACCAACACTCTAACCACTAGGCTACCTGCTGGTTACTGGCCCAACACTCTAACCACTAGGCTACCTGCTGGTTACTGGCCCAACACTCTAACCACTAGGCTACCTGCTGGTTACTAGTCCAACGCTCTAACCACTAGGCTACCTGCTGGTTACTGGCACAACGCTCTAACCACTAGGCTACCTGCTGGTTACTGGCCCAACGCTCTAACCACTAGGCTACCTGCTGGTTACTGGCCCAACACTCTAACCACTAGGCTACCTGCTGGTTACTGGCCCAACACTCTAACCACTAGGCTACCTGCTGGTTACTGGCCCAACACTCTAACCACTAGGCTACCTGCTGGTTACTGGCCCAACGCTCTAACCATTAGTCTACCTGCTGGTTACTGGCCCAACACTCTAACCACTAGGCTACCTGCTGGTTACTGGCCCAACACTCTAACTACTAGGCTACCTGCTGGTTACCGGCCCAACACTCTAACTACTAGGCTACCTGCTGGTTACTGGCCCAACACTCTAACCACTAGGCTACCTGCTGGTTACTGGCCCAACACTCTAACCACTAGGCTACCTGCTGGTTACTGGCCCAACGCTCTAACCATTAGTCTACCTGCTGGTTACTGGCCCAACACTCTAACCACTAGGCTACCTGCTGGTTACTGGCCCAACACTCTAACCACTAGGCTACCTGCTGGTTACTGGCCCAACACTCTAACCACTAGGCTACCTGCTGGTTACTAGTCCAACACTCTAACCACTAGGCTACCTGCTGGTTACTGGCCCAACACTCTAACCACTAGGCTACCTGCTGGTTACTGGCCCAACGCTCTAACCACTAGGCTACCTGCTGGTTACTGGCCCAACACTCTAACTACTAGGCTACCTGCTGGTTACCGGCCATACACTCTAACTACTAGGCTACCTGCTGGTTACTGGCCCAACACTCTAACCACTAGGCTACCTGCTGGTTACTGGCCCAACACTCTAACCACTAGGCTACCTGCTGGTTACTGGCCCAACGCTCTAACCATTAGTCTACCTGCTGGTTACTGGCCCAACACTCTAACCACTAGGCTACCTGCTGGTTACTGGCCCAACACTCTAACCACTAGGCTACCTGCTGGTTACTGGCCCAACACTCTAACCACTAGGCTACCTGCTGGTTACTAGTCCAACACTCTAACCACTAGGCTACCTGCTGGTTACTGGCCCAACACTCTAACCACTAGGCTACCTGCTGGTTACTGGCCCAACGCTCTAACCACTAGGCTACCTGCTGGTTACTGGCCCAACACTCTAACCACTAGGCTACCTGCTGGTTACTGGCCCAACACTCTAACCACTAGGCTACCTGCTGGTTACTGGCCCAACACTCTAACCACTAGGCTACCTGCTGGTTACTGGCCCAACACTCTAACCACTAGGCTACTTGCTGGTTACTGGCCCAACACTCTAACCACTAGGCTACCTGCTGGTTACTGGCCCAACGCTCTAACCACTAGGCTACCTGCTGGTTACTGGCCCAACACTCTAACCACTAGGCTACTTGCTGGTTACTGGCCCAACACTCTAACCACTAGGCTACCTGCTGGTTACTGGCCCAACACTCTAACCACTAGGCTACCTGCTGGTTACTGGCCCAACACTCTAACCACTAGGCTACTTGCTGGTTACTGGCCCAACACTCTAACCACTAGGCTACCTGCTGGTTACTGGCCCAACACTCTAACCACTAGGCTACCTGCTGGTTACTGGCCCAACGCTCTAACCACTAGGCTACCTGCTGGTTACTAGTCCAACGCTCTAACCACTAGGCTACCTGCTGGTTACTGGCCCAACACTCTAACCACTAGGCTACCTGCTGGTTACTGGTCCAACTCTCTAACCACTAGGCTACCTGCTGGTTACTGGCCCAACACTCTAACCACTAGGCTACCTGCTGGTTACTGGCCCAACGCTCTAACCACTAGGCTACCTGCTGGTTACTGGCCCAACGCTCTAACCACTAGGCTACCTGCTGGTTACTGGCCCAACACTCTAACCACTAGGCTACCTGCTGGTTACTGGCCCAACACTCTAACCACTAGGCTACCTGCTGGTTACTGGCCCAACACTCTAACCACTAGGCTACCTGCTGGTTACTAGTCCAACGCTCTAACCACTAGGCTACCTGCTGGTTACTGGCACAACGCTCTAACCACTAGGCTACCTGCTGGTTACTGGCACAACGCTCTAACCACTAGGCTACCTGCTGGTTACTGGCCCAACGCTCTAACCACTAGGCTACCTGCTGGTTACTGGCCCAACACTCTAACCACTAGGCTACCTGCTGGTTACTGGTCCAACTCTCTAACCACTAGGCTACCTGCTGGTTACTGGCCCAACACTCTAACCACTAGGCTACCTGCTGGTTACTGGCCCAACACTCTAACCACTAGGCTACCTGCTGGTTACTGGCCCAACACTCTAACCACTAGGCTACCTGCTGGTTACTGGCCCAACGCTCTAACCACTAGGCTACCTGCTGGTTACTGGCCCAACACTCTAACCACTAGGCTACCTGCTGGTTACTGGCCCAACACTCTAACCACTAGGCTACCTGCTGGTTACTGGCCCAACACTCTAACCACTAGGCTACCTGCTGGTTACTGGCCCAACACTCTAACCACTAGGCTACCTGCTGGTTACTAGTCCAACGCTCTAACCACTAGGCTACCTGCTGGTTACTGGCACAACGCTCTAACCACTAGGCTACCTGCTGGTTACTGGCCCAACACTCTAACCACTCGGCTACCTGCCTACCTGCTGGTTACTGGCCCAACGCTCTAACCACTAGGCTACCTGCTGGTTACTGACCCAACGCTCTAACCACTAGGCTACCTGCTGGTTACTGACCCAACGCTCTAACCACTAGGCTACATGCTGGTTACTGTCCCAACGCTCTAACCACTAGGCTACCTGCTGGTTACTGACCCAACGCTCTAACCACTAGGCTACCTGCTGGTTACTGACCCAACGCTCTAACCACTAGGCTACATGCTGGTTACTGGCCCAACGCTCTAACCACTAGGCTACCTGCTGGTTACTGGCCCAACACTCTAACCACTAGGCTACCTGCTGTTACTGGCCCAACACTCTAACCACTAGGCTACCTGCTGGTTACTGGCCCAACGCACTAACCACTAGGCTACCTGCTGGTTACTGACCCAACGCTCTAACCACTAGGCTACCTGCTGGTTACTGACCCAACGCTCTAACCACTAGGCTACCTGCTGGTTACTAGTTCAACGCTCTAACCACTAGGCTACCTGCTGGTTACTAGTTCAACGCTCTAACCACTAGGCTACCTGCTGGTTACTGGCCCAACGCTCTAACCACTAGGTTACCTGCTGGTTACTGGCCCAACGCTCTAACCACTAGGCTACCTGCTGGTTACTGGCCCAACGCACTAACCACTAGGCTACCTGCTGGTTACTGGCCCAACGCTCTAACCACTAGGCTACCTGCTGGTTACTGGCCCAACGCTCTAACCATTAGTCTACCTGCTGGTTACTGGCCCAACACTCTAACCACTAGGCTACCTGCTGGTTACTAGTCAAACGCTCTAACCACTAGGCTACCTTCTGGTTACTGGCCCAACGCACTAACCACTAGGCTACCTGCTGGTTACTGGCCCAACGCTCTAACCACTAGGCTACCTGCTGGTTACTGGCCCAACGCTCTAACCATTAGTCTACCTGCTGGTTACTGGCCCAACACTCTAACCACTAGGCTACCTGCTGGTTACTGGCCCAACACTCTAACCACTAGGCTACCTGCTGGTTACTAGTCCAACGCTCTAACCACTAGGCTACCTGCTGGTTACTGGCACAACGCTCTAACCACTAGGCTACCTGCTGGTTACTGGCCCAACACTCTAACCACTCGGCTACCTGCTGGTTACTAGCCCAACACTCTAACCACTAGGCTACCTGCTGGTTACTAGTCCAACACTCTAACCACTAGGCTACCTGCTGGTTACTAGCCCCAACACTCTAACCACTAGGCTACCTGCTGGTTACTGGTCCAACTCTCTAACCACTAGGCTACCTGCTGGTTACTGGTCCAACGCTCTAACCACTAGGCTACCTGCTGGTTACTGGCCCAATGCACTAACCACTAGGCTACCTGCTGGTTACTACCACTAGGCTACTTGCTGGTTACTGGCCCAACGCTCTAACCACTAGGCTACCTGCTGGTTACTAGTCCAACACTCTAACCACTAGGCTACCTGCTGGTTACTGGCCCCAACACTCTAACCACTAGGCTACCTGCTGGTTACTGGCCCAACGCTCTAACCACTAGGCTACCTGCTGGTTACTAGTCCAACACTCTAACCACTAGGCTA
Source organism: Salvelinus fontinalis (assembly GCF_029448725.1). Taxonomy (NCBI): domain Eukaryota; kingdom Metazoa; phylum Chordata; class Actinopteri; order Salmoniformes; family Salmonidae; genus Salvelinus; species Salvelinus fontinalis. The sequence continues at coordinate 28,711 of NW_026601182.1, forward strand.
CCTGCTGGTTACTAGCCCAACGCTCTAACCACTAGGCTACCTGCTGGTTACTGGCCCAAAGCACTAACCACTAGGCTACCTGCTGGTTACTACCACTAGGCTACCTGCTGGTTACTGGCCCAACGCTCTAACCACTAGGCTACCTGCTGGTTACTGGCCCAACACTCTAACCACTAGGCTACCTGCTGGTTACTGACCCAACACTCTAACCACTAGGCTACCTGCTGGTTACTGGCCCAACACTCTAACCACTAGACTACCTGCTGGTTACTGGCCCAATGCACTAACCACTAGGCTACCTGCTTGTTACTGGCCCAACGCTCTAACCACTAGGTTACCTGCTGGTTACTGGCCCAACGCTCTAACCACTAGACTACCTGCTGGTTACTGGCCCAATGCACTAACCACTAGGCTACCTGCTGGTTACTGGCCCAACGCTCTAACCACTAGGCTACCTGCAGCCCCAATGGGCCATCAGATCTTCATATAGTTATACATCTGCACCATAGAGAGGATCTTGATCTGGCATCACCGTGTTGTAACGAGTGAACTCACGCACCCTTAGCTGTGGGTGGTTGAAAACAGATATCCTCTAAGTAGCCACCCTTTGCCTTGATGACAGCTTTGCACACTCTTGGCATTCTCTCATAACTTCTAATGCTGTGCTTCACCTCTCTACTCCCAGCAGCTGGTCTAGGTGTGTAGTCAAGGACATGGGTTAGAGATAAACTTGAGAAACAGAATAGACCTGTATTGTTTCCAATCCTCTTTGCTTCTGAGTAACTTGGTCACACGGCATAAGACAAAGAGCCCTCTGAGAGTAACCAGCCTTCTTCAGTCCATCTTGTTCTTTTACTATCTTCCAAGGGCACAGCTGTGTGGAGATATGAAGAGAACAGAGGCTAGCTTGGGTAGAGAAAGGAGTAACAGAACTGCCGTTGTCACACACCTGATACACAGAGCCACAGGATGAAAACAAGGTTTTCTTATGCTTATGATGCCCCGATCTGCCAGGGAGGGGTGGAACCAATCATGACTAAGTACTTTTTTGGTTTCTATGTAAACCCCTTGCGTTCTCTGAATTTTTGGGCTCTCAACAATCACCTATGGGTTAATTATTATTGCAATAATTTATCGAAATTAAAGGTTGATTGTTTGAAGAAAATGAAAGTATTTTCTCCCTTACTTGATTAAAATTCCCACTACATTTTTGGCGACGAGGATGGGATCCCGACCTTCACCTGCTGACCCCTCCTGAGGATCTGGTTTAAACTGTGCATAGAGGTTACACCAAAGTGTCTCAAGGAAACTCACACTCCACTGAAGAGAAGCTGGTACCTGCCTACCATTGGGGGGTGGATACGGAATCCCAAACACAGACAGATAAAGGGTGAGACTGACATTTCTTGGTAACAATTCATTTGAATGCAGACCTAAGGGGTACTGGCAAAATAGATGTAGGGTTCTGAAACAGGGACACCTATGACTAGTGAAATCAGTAAGAATATGTAAATAATTTTTATAAAAGTAATGCCCTGGGTTACTAAAGTAAGATGTAAATATATGAGTTACGTTATCCCAGGAACTAACCCTGAGATAGAAATTCGTAAATAAGCCATTATAGAAGGTCACAAACTGACCAATGGAAACAGCTAAATAAATCTACTTGGGACATAATTGGTTATATGCACCAAGCGACTACAACAGTTTGCATAGGAGGAAGAAATCACATCTGGAAAATTCAAAGAAAGGAAGATGTTCCGAACCAGACACTGTTTGTTTTGTGTTTTTGTTTCCTGTGTGTCGGTGTGTCTGTGTGTCTGTGTGTCTGTGTGTCTGTGTGTCTGTGTGTCTGTGTGTCTGTGTGTCTGTGTGTCTGTGTGTCTGTGTGTCTGTGTGTCTGTGTGTGTGTGCGTCTGTGTGTGTGTGTGCGTCTGTGTGTCTGTGTGTGTGTGTATTGAAGACAGAACAGTGACAGATTAGGTGGAAATAGGAGGACAAATAAGTAAATAAATGCGATAATTATCTGTAAAATGAGATAGCTGGTGACTGAGTGAAGTGTTTCTTTTCACAGAAGAAAGTAGATAGGTTTTAAGTAATACGTTAAAATACTGTAGGTTTGAACAACATTATTAAAATACAAATAATTAAATAAATGTAATGAGTGTAAAGGAACGTGAGTAAGAATGGGAGAACGTCGTAGTAAGAGAGTCAATAAAAGACGCCGACTTTTTCGGTCGAAGAAAAATACCAAAATAATGTCTGTAAGGAAAGGGGAAGAATAACTGACCTCTTAGAACACGAAGCCTGAAGACTACTGGACAAATTAAAAATAATGAGGTTGATGATTCGCGTACATAAATAAATATAATATTAATAAATATAAAGGATAAAGGAGATTCTAAAATATGAAGGACTGACAAATTAAGCGTTAAAAGATATCTAAACTACTGTGGGAGTGGAACGTGTGCAACAAGAAAATCATGTTGAATAATATGAATTCTCCAAAGATAGATTTGTTTTGGGCAATACTGTCGCATGATGAGCGAGGAAGAGGGCTGGTTAGCCTAATACATGGAAAATAAGAAACTGCACGAGGGAAGTTTGAGAGAGATAGACTTTGAATTATTAACGAGATATGGGCATGAGGCTGGAGACAGATATCTCATTACCTCGGCGTGAGGACTTCCATTTGCAATTACAAGATGACACACTGAATTGGCTTGATTAAGTAAAGTTTTAGCAAATGCATAAAGCGTGTGGGCGTTGCGCCCATCTTTCCTCAACTTCCTGACAGTAATAAATCCCAAAGGTATGTAGAAAATGTGCATTAACAACTGGATGCAGTAATGACTGCGATGAGGAAATGATTTGTGTGTTAAATTAGCGGGTTATAGTTGTTGAAAGATGCTGATATGGTATGATTTATGTTAAGATTGTTCTGGAAGGGAAAAGCACGTTTACGTTTAGACTATTACAAAAAATGTGGGTTGAAATATATGAAATGTGTTTAAGGGGAATTCATTTGGTATTGGAATGAATAAGAGTCCTGTTGTAACTCAGTGGACTCCTTTAGACCTTCCTAAATACTACAAGATCTACAATCGCTTTAGACTGTAGTTTGACAGAATTATAACTAAGCTACTGATTGATGGAGTAATGACCGGTTTCCCATTTTCTGTCCTCCTGCTAGTTGTAGCAGTGTGGTAAGCCCTCACCTTTACCTTCACATCACTACAGGGGAAGATTTTAGAATCCTACTTTTTCAAAGTTCATCTTTGAGCCTTGTGTAGAGATAATATAATATATAATAATATATTATAATAATTATATATATTATAATTATAATTATAATATATATAATATAAACTGTAATACCAATATTGATGTTGCTGATTCCTGCTTTTCAAATGAGTTGACCCGTGTGGTAAGAATACCTGAACTCTCTGGAACTGAATATAAGCGATGAGAATTTAGTTGATTGATCTTTGGAATTTAATTATAAGTGAACCAAATTTAATTTAAAACAGTCCTGGAATATATTATACTTGATTTGATCTAAGAGTTGACTGCTGTTAAGAAATGTAGATACTGTTAAATAACTTGTCACGCCCTGACCTTAGTTCCTTTGTTATGTCTCTATTTTGGTTTGGTCACGGCGTGAGTTGGGGTGGGCATTCTATGTTTTGTGTTCTATGTTTTCTATTTCTATGTGTTTGCCGGGTGTGGTTCTCAATCAGAGGCAGCTGTCTATCGTTGTCTCTGATTGAGAACTATACTTAGGCAGCCTTTTCCCACCTGTGTTTTGTGGGTAGTTGTTTTCTGTCTTTGTGTCTGTACCAGACAGGACTGTTTCGTTTCCTTCTCTTTGTTATTTTGTTTAGTGTTCTGTTTTAATAAATTAACATGAACACTTACCACGCTGCGCTTTGGTCCGATGACTCCTCATCTTCAGACGACGAACATTACAGAACTAAACTAAATAATGTGTGGACGCACACAATAACGGAATGATTGTGAATGAATGATTGCATAATGACGAACTTCAGAAGAGTTACAGGGTGTGTTGTGGTAGTGGTCCGTCCTCTCAGGTCACTGGCCTGGGGCACGAACAGATAGGGTTAAAGTAGTGGAATAAGTACTGTCCTCTCTAGTGTAATAAGGTGTCACGATCGTCGTAACTTTGGATAGAGGACCAAGGTGCAGCGTGATAGAACGACATCTTTTATTTATGAAGACGAACAAACGAACAAAAACAACAAACAGGCGACCGTGAAGCAAACAAATAGTGCTGACACTAAACACTACACAGACAATTACCCACAAACGCCTACTGCCTATGGCTGCCTTAAATATGGCTCCCAATCAGAGACAAAGAATGACAGCTGTCTCTGATTGAGAACCATTCAGGCAACCATAGACATACCTAGACACCTACACTCAACACAAACCCATACGCTCTACCCAAAACCCCCTATACCATACAACCACCCAAGACGAGACAAATACACAAACATCCCCCCTGTCACACTCTGACCTAACCAAAATATTACAGAAAATAAAGATAACTAAGGCCAGGGCGTGACATAAGTTCTGTCCTCTCTAGTGGAATAAGTTATGTCCTCTCTAGTGGAATAAGTTATGTCCAATCTAGTGGAATAAGTTCTGTCCGCGCTAGTGGAATAAGTTCTGTCCACTCTAGTGGAATAAGGTATGTCCTCTCTAGTGGAATCACTACACTGGAAGGTATCACTACTCTGGATAGTATCACTACTCTGGATAGTATCACTACTCTGGATAGTATCACTGATAGTATCACTACTCTGGATAGTATCACTACTCTGGATAGTATCACTGCTCTGGATAGTATCACTACTCTGCATAGTATCACTGCTCTGGATAGTATCACTACTCTGGATAGTATCACTACTCTGGATAGTATCACTACTCTGGATAGTATCACTGATAGTATCACTACTCTGGATAGTATCACTACTCTGGATAGTATCACTGCTCTGGATAGTATCACTACTCTGGATAGTATCACTGCTCTGGATAGTATCACTGCTCTGGATAGTATCACTGATAGTATCACTGCTCTGGATAGTATCACTACTCTGGATAGTATCACTGCTCTGGATAGTATCACTGCTCTGGATAGTATCACTGATAGTATCACTGCTCTGGATAGTATCACTGCTCTGGATAGTATCACTACTCTGGATAGTATCACGGCTCTGGATAGTATCACTGCTCTGGATAGTATCACTGCTCTGGATAGTATCACTACTCTGGAAATTATCACTACTCTGGTTAGTATCACTGCTCTGGATAGTATCACTACTCTGGATAGTATCACTGCTCTGGATAGTATCACTACTCTGGATAGTATCACTACTCTGGATAGTATCACTGATAGTATCACTGCTCTGGATAGTATCACTGCTCTGGATAGTATTACTACTCTGGATAGTATCACTGATAGTATCACTGCTCTGGATAGTATCACTGCTCTGGATAGTATCACTGCTCTGGATAGTATCACTGATAGTATCACTGCTCTGGATAGTATCACTGCTCTGGATAGTACCACTACTCTGGATAGTATCACTACTCTGGATAGTATCACTGATAGTATCACTGCTCTGGATAGTACCAGTACTCTGGATAGTATCACTACTCTGGATAGTATCACTGCTCTGGATAGTATCACTGCTCTGGATAGTATCACTACTCTGGATAGTATCACTACTCTGGATAGTATCACTACGCTGGATAGTATCACTGCTCTGGATAGTACCACTACTCTGGATAGTACCACTGCTCTTGATAGTATCACTACTCTGGATAATATCACTACTCTGGATAGTATCACTGATAGTATCACTACTCTGGATAGTATCACTACTCTGGATATTATCACTACTCTGGATAGTATCACTACTCTGGATAGTATCACTACTCTGGATAGTATCACTGATAGTATCACTGCTCTGGATAGTATCACTACTCTGGATAGTATCACTACTCTGGATAGTATCACTACTCTGGATAGTATCACTACTCTGGATAGTATCACTACTCTGGATATTATCACTACTCTGGATAGTATCACTGATAGTATCACTGCTCTGGATAATATCACTACTCTGGATAGTATCACTGATAGTATCACTGCTCTGGATAGTATCACTGCTCTGGATATTATCACTACTCTGGATAGTATCACTACTCTGGATAGTATCACTACTCTGGATAGTATCACTGATAGTATCACTGCTCTGGATAATATCACTACTCTGGATAGTATCACTGATAGTATCACTGCTCTGGATAGTATCACTACTCTGGATAGTATCACTGCTCTGATAGTATCACTACTCTGGATAGTATCACTGCTCTGGATAGTATCACTACTCTGGATAGTATCACTACTCTGGATAGTATCACTGCTCTGATAGTATCACTACTCTGGATAGTATCACTACTCTGGATAGTATCACTACTCTGGATAGTATCACTACTCTGGATAGTATCACTACTCTGGATATTATCACTACTCTGGATAGTATCACTGATAGTATCACTGCTCTGGATAATATCACTACTCTGGATAGTATCACTGATAGTATCACTGCTCTGGATAGTATCACTGCTCTGGATAGTATCACTACTCTGGATAGTATCACTACTCTGGATAGTATCACTTCTCTGGTTAGTATCACTGCTCTGGATAGTACCACTACTCTGGATAGTATCACTACTCTGGATAGTATCACTGCTCTGGATAGTATCACTACTCTGGATAGTATCACTACTCTGGATAGTATCACTACTCTGGTTAGTATCACTGCTCTGGATAGTATCACTACTCTGGATAGTATCACTACTCTGGATAGTATCACTGCTCTGGATAGTATCACTGATAGTACCACTACTCTGGATAGTATCACTGCTCTTGATAGTATCACTACTCTGGATAGTATCACTACTCTGGATAGTACCACTGCTCTTGATAGTATCACTACTCTGGATAGTATCACTACTCTGGATAATATCACTACTCTGGATAGTATCACTGATAGTATCACTACTCTGGATAGTATCACTACTCTGGATATTATCACTACTCTGGATAGTATCACTGATAGTATCACTGCTCTGGATAGTATCACTACTGTGGATAGTATCACTACTCTGGATAGTATCACTAATAGTATCACTGCTCTGGATAGTATCACTACTCTGGATATTATCACTACTCTGGATAGTATCACTGATAGTATCACTGCTCTGGATAATATCACTACTCTGGATAGTATCACTACTCTGGATATTATCACTACTCTGGATAGTATCACTGATAGTATCACTGCTCTGGATAATATCACTACTCTGGATAGTATCACTGATAGTATCACTGCTCTGGATAGTATCACTACTCTGGATATTATCACTACTCTGGATAGTATCACTGATAGTATCACTACTCTGGATAGTATCACTCTCTGGATAGTATCACTGCTCTGGATAGTATCACTACTCTGGATAGTATCACTGCTCTGGATAGTATCACTGCTCTGGATAGTATCACTGCTCTGGATAGTATCACTACTCTGGATAGTATCACTGCTCTGGATAGTATCACTGATCTGATAGTATCACTACTAGTATCTCTGCTCTGGATAGTATCACTGCTCTGGATAGTATCACTACTCTGGATAGTATCACTGCTCTGGATAGTATCACTGCTCTGGATAGTATCACTACTCTGGATAGTATCACTACTCTGGATAGTATCACTGCTCTGGATAGTATCACTACTCTGGATAGTATCACTACTCTGGATAGTATCACTACTCTGGATAGTATCACTGCTCTGGATAGTATCACTACTCTGGATAGTATCACTGCTCTGGATAGTATCACTACTCTGGATAGTATCACTGCTCTGGATAGTATCACTACTCTGGATAGTATCACTACTCTGGATAGTATCACTGCTCTGGATAGTATCACTGCTCTGGATAGTATCACTACTCTGGATAGTATCACTGCTCTGGATAGTATCACTGATCTGATAGTATCACTACTCTGGATAGTATCACTGCTCTGGATAGTATCACTACTCTGGATAGTATCACTGCTCTGGATAGTATCACTGCTCTGGATAGTATCACTGATAGTATCACTACTCTGGATAGTATCACTACTCTGGATAGTATCACTACTCTGGATAGTATCACTGATAGTATCACTACTCTGGATAGTATCACTGATCTGATAGTATCACTGCTCTGGATAGTATCACTACTCTGGATAGTATCACTGATAGTATCACTACTCTGGATAGTAACACTACTCTGGATAGTATCACTGATAGTATCACTACTCTGGATAGTATCACTACTCTGGATAGTATCACTACTCTGGATAGTATCACTGCTCTGGATAGAATCACTACTCTGGATAGTATCACTGCTCTGATGGTATCACGGCTCTGATAGTATCACTGCTCTGATAGTATCACTGCTCTGGATAGTATCACTACTCTGGATAGTATCACTGATAGTATCACTACTCTGAATAGTATCACTGCTCTGGATAGTATCACTGATAGTATCACTACTCTGGATAGTATCACTGCTCTGGATAGTATCACTACTCTGGATAGTATCACTGCTCTGGATAGTGTCACTACTAGTATCACTACTCTGGATAGTATCACTGATCTGGATAGTATCACTGATCTGGATAGTATCACTACTCTGGATAGTATCACTACTCTGGATAGTATCACTACTCTGATAGTATCACTGCTCTGGATAGTATCACTGCTCTGGATAGTATCACTGCCCTGGATAGTATCACTACTCTGGATAGTATCACTGATCTGGATAGTATCACTGCTCTGGATAGTATCACTACTCTGGATAGTATCACTACTCTGATAGTATCACTGCTCTGGATAGTATCACTACTCTGGATAGTATCACTGATCTGGATAGTATCACTACTCTGGATAGTATCACTACTCTGGATAGTATCACTACTCTGGATAGTATCACTGCTCTGGATAGTATCACTGATAGTACCACTACTCTGGATAGTATCACTACTCTGGATAGTATCACTGATAGTATCACTACTCTGGATAGTATCACTGCTCTGGATAGTATCACTGATAGTATCACTACTCTGGATAGTATCACTGCTCTGATGGTATCACTGCTCTGGATAGTATCACTGCTCTGGATAGTATCACTGATAGTATCACTGCTCTGATAGTATCACTGCTCTGGATAGTATCACTACTCTGGATAGTATCACTGATAGTACCACTACTCTGGATAGTATCACTACTCTGGATAGTATCACTGATAGTATCACTACTCTGGATAGTATCACTGCTCTGGATAGTATCACTACTCTGGATAGTATCACTACTCTGGATAGTATCACTTCTCTGGATAGTATCACTTCTCTGGTTAGTATCACTACTCTGGATAGTATCACTACTCTGGATAGTATCACTGCTCTGGATAGTATCACTACTCTGGATAGTATCACTACTCTGGATAGTATCACTACTCTGGATAGTATCACTGCTCTGGATAGTATCACTACTCTGGATAGTATCACTACTCTGGATAGTATCACTGCTCTGGATAGTATCACTGATAGTACCACTACTCTGGATAGTATCACTGCTCTTGATAGTATCACTACTCTGGATAGTATCACTACTCTGGATAGTACCACTGCTCTTGATAGTATCACTACTCTGGATAGTATCACTACTCTGGATAATATCACTACTCTGGATAGTATCACTGATAGTATCACTACTCTGGATAGTATCACTACTCTGGATATTATCACTACTCTGGATAGTATCACTGATAGTATCACTGCTCTGGATAGTATCACTACTCTGGATAGTATCACTACTCTGGATAGTATCACTAATAGTATCACTGCTCTGGATAGTATCACTACTCTGGATATTATCACTACTCTGGATAGTATCACTGATAGTATCACTGCTCTGGATAATATCACTACTCTGGATAGTATCACTACTCTGGATATTATCACTACTCTGGATAGTATCACTGATAGTATCACTGCTCTGGATAATATCACTACTCTGGATAGTATCACTGATAGTATCACTGCTCTGGATAGTATCACTACTCTGGATATTATCACTACTCTGGATAGTATCACTGATAGTATCACTACTCTGGATAGTATCACTCTCTGGATAGTATCACTGCTCTGGATAGTATCACTACTCTGGATAGTATCACTGCTCTGGATAGTATCACTGCTCTGGATAGTATCACTGCTCTGGATAGTATCACTACTCTGGATAGTATCACTGCTCTGGATAGTATCACTGATCTGATAGTATCACTACTAGTATCTCTGCTCTGGATAGTATCACTGCTCTGGATAGTATCACTACTCTGGATAGTATCACTGCTCTGGATAGTATCACTGCTCTGGATAGTATCACTACTCTGGATAGTATCACTACTCTGGATAGTATCACTGCTCTGGATAGTATCACTGCTCTGGATAGTATCACTACTCTGGATAGTATCACTACTCTGGATAGTATCACTGCTCTGGATAGTATCACTACTCTGGATAGTATCACTGCTCTGGATAGTATCACTACTCTGGATAGTATCACTGCTCTGGATAGTATCACTACTCTGGATAGTATCACTACTCTGGATAGTATCACTGCTCTGGATAGTATCACTGCTCTGGATAGTATCACTACTCTGGATAGTATCACTGCTCTGGATAGTATCACTGATCTGATAGTATCACTACTCTGGATAGTATCACTGCTCTGGATAGTATCACTACTCTGGATAGTATCACTGCTCTGGATAGTATCACTGCTCTGGATAGTATCACTGATAGTATCACTACTCTGGATAGTATCACTACTCTGGATAGTATCACTACTCTGGATAGTATCACTGATAGTATCACTACTCTGGATAGTATCACTGATCTGATAGTATCACTGCTCTGGATAGTATCACTACTCTGGATAGTATCACTGATAGTATCACTACTCTGGATAGTAACACTACTCTGGATAGTATCACTGATAGTATCACTACTCTGGATAGTAACACTACTCTGGATAGTATCACTACTCTGGATAGTATCACTGCTCTGGATAGTATCACTACTCTGGATAGTATCACTGCTCTGATGGTATCACGGCTCTGATAGTATCACTGCTCTGATAGTATCACTGCTCTGGATAGTATCACTACTCTGGATAGTATCACTGATAGTATCACTACTCTGAATAGTATCACTGCTCTGGATAGTATCACTGATGTTATCACTACTCTGGATAGTATCACTGCTCTGGATAGTATCACTACTCTGGATAGTATCACTGCTCTGGATAGTGTCACTACTAGTATCACTACTCTGGATAGTATCACTGATCTGGATAGTATCACTGATCTGGATAGTATCACTACTCTGGATAGTATCACTACTCTGGATAGTATCACTACTCTGATAGTATCACTGCTCTGGATAGTATCACTGCTCTGGATAGTATCACTGCTCTGGATAGTATCACTGCTCTGGATAGTATCACTGATCTGGATAGTATCACTGCTCTGGATAGTATCACTGATAATACCACTACTCTGGATAGTATCACTACTCTGGATAGTATCACTACTCTGGATAGTATCACTGCTCTGGATAGTATCACTGATAGTACCACTACTCTGGATAGTATCACTACTCTGGATAGTATCACTGATAGTATCACTACTCTGGATAGTATCACTGCTCTGGATAGTATCACTGATAGTATCACTACTCTGGATAGTATCACTGCTCTGATGGTATCACTGCTCTGGATAGTATCACTGCTCTGGATAGTATCACTGATAGTATCACTGCTCTGATAGTATCACTGCTCTGGATAGTATCACTACTCTGGATAGTATCACTGATAGTACCACTACTCTGGATAGTATCACTACTCTGGATAGTATCACTGATAGTATCACTACTCTGGATAGTATCACTGCTCTGGATAGTATCACTGATAGTACCACTACTCTGGATAGTATCACTACTCTGGATAGTATCACTACTCTGGATAGTACCACTACTCTGCATAGTATCACTGCTCTGCATAGTATCACTGCTCTGGATAGTATCACTACTCTGGATAGTATCACTACTCTGGATAGTATCACTGCTCTGGATAGTATCACTGCTCTGGATAGTATCACTGCTCTGGATAGTATCACTGATCTGATAGTATCACTGCTCTGGATAGTATCACTGCTCTGGATAGTATCACTGCTCTGGATAGTATCACTGCTCTGGATAGTATCACTACTCTGGATAGTATCACTGATAGTATCACTGCTCTGGATAGTATCACTGCCCTGGATAGTATCACTGATAGTATCACTGCTCTGGATAGTATCACTGCTCTGGATAGTATCACTGCTCTGGATAGTATCACTGCTCTGGATAGTATCACTGATAGTATCACTGCTCTGGATAGTATCACTGCTCTGGCTAGTATCACTGCTCTGGATAGAATCACTACTCTGGATAGTATCACTACTCTGGATAGTATCACTACTCTGGATAGTATCACTGCTCTGGATAGTATCACTGCTCTGGATAGTATCACTGCTCTGGATAGTATCACTACTCTGGATAGTATCACTGCTCTGGATAGTATCTCTACCCTGGATAGTATCACTACTCTGGATAGTATCACTACTCTGGATAGTATCACTACTCTGGATAGTATCACTGCTCTGGATAGTATCACTGCTCTGGATAGTTTCACTGCTCTGGATAGTATCACTGCTCTGGATAGTATCACTGCTCTGGATAGTATCACGGATAGTATCACTGCTCTGGATAGTATCACTGCTCTGGCTAGTATCACTGCTCTGGATAGTATCACTACTCTGGATAGTATCACTGCTCTGGATAGTATCACTACTCTGGATAGTATCACTACTCTGGATAGTATCACTACTCTGGATAGTATCACTACTCTGGATAGTATCACTGCTCTGGATAGTATCACTGCTCTGGATAGTATCACTGCTCTGGATAGTATCACTGATAGTATCACTACTCTGGATAGTATCACTGCTCTGGATAGTATCACTGCTCTGGATAGTATCTCTACCCTGGATTGTATCACTACTCTGGATAGTATCACTGCTCTGGATAGTATCACTGCTCTGGATAGTATCACTGCTCTGGATAGTATCACTGCTCTGGATAGTATCACTGCTCTGGATAGTATCACTGCTCTGGATAGTATCACTGCTCTGGATAGTATCACTGCTCTGGATAGTATCTCTACCCTGGATAGTATCACTACTCTGGATAGTATCACTACTCTGGATAGTATCACTACTCTGGATAGTATCACTGCTCTGGATAGTATCACTGCTCTGGATAGTATCACTGCTCTGGATAGTTTCACTGCTCTGGATAGTATCACTACTCTGGCTAGTATCACTGCTCTGGATAGTATCACTACTCTGGATAGTATCACTGCTCTGGATAGTATCACTGCTCTGGATAGTATCTCTACCCTGGATAGTATCACTACTCTGGATAGTATCACTACTCTGGATAGTATCACTGCTCTGGATAGTATCACTACTCTGGATAGTATCACTGCTCTGGATAGTTTCACTGCTCTGGATAGTATCACTACTCTGGATAGTATCACTGCTCTGGATAGTATCACTGATAGTATCACTACTCTGGATAGTATCACCGATAGTATCACTACTCTGGATAGTATCACTACTCTGGATAGTATCACTACTCTGGATAGTATCACTACTCTGGATAGTATCACTACTCTGCATAGTATCACTGCTCTGGATAGTATCACTGCTCTGGATAGTATCACTACTCTGGATAGTATCACTACTCTGGATAGTATCACTGCTCTGGATAGTATCACTACTCTGGATAGTATCACTACTCTGGATAGTATCACTGCTCTGCATAGTATCACTGCTCTGGATAGTATCACTGCTCTGGATAGTATCACTGCTCTGGATAGTATCACTGATAGTATCACTACTCTGGATTGTATCACTACTCTGGATAGTATCACTGATAGTATCACTACTCTGGATAGTATCACTACTCTGGATAGTATCACTACTCTGGATAGTATCACTGCTCTGGATAGTATCACCGCTCTGGATAGTATCACTACTCTGGATAGTATCACTACTCTGGATAGTATCACTGCTCTGGATAGTATCACTACTCTGGATAGTATCACTGCTCTGGATAGTATCACTGCTCTGCATAGTATCACTGCTCTGGATAGTATCACTGCTCTGGATAGTATCACTGCTCTGGATAGTATCACTGATAGTATCACTACTCTGGATTGTATCACTACTCTGGATAGTATCACTGATAGTATCACTACTCTGGATAGTATCACTACTCTGGATAGTATCACTACTCTGGATAGTATCACTGCTCTGGATAGTATCACTGATAGTATCACTACTCTGGATAGTATCACTACTCTGGATAGTATCACTACTCTGGATAGTATCACTGCTCTGGATAGTATCACTGCTCTGGATAGTATCACTGCTCTGGATAGTATCACTGATCTGATAGTATCACTGTATCACTGCTATCACTACTCTGGATAGTATCACTACTCTGGATAGTATCACTGCTCTGGATAGTATCACTGCTCTGGATAGTATCACTGCTCTGGATAGTATCACTGCTCTGGATAGTATCACTGATAGTATCACTACTCTGGATTGTATCACTACTCTGGATAGTATCACTGATAGTATCACTACTCTGGATAGTATCACTACTCTGGATAGTATCACTACTCTGGATAGTATCACTGCTCTGGATAGTATCACTGATAGTATCACTACTCTGGATAGTATCACTACTCTGGATAGTATCACTACTCTGGATAGTATCACTGCTCTGGATAGTATCACTGCTCTGGATAGTATCACTGCTCTGGATAGTATCACTGATCTGATAGTATCACTGCTCTGGATAGTATCACTGCTCTGGATAGTATCACTGCTCTGGATAGTATCACTACTCTGGATAGTATCACTGATAGTATCACTGCTCTGGATAGTATCACTGCCCTGGATAGTATCACTGATAGTATCACCGCTCTGATAGTATCACTGCCCTGGATAGTATCACTGTTCTGGATAGTATCACTGATAGTATCACTGCTCTGGATAGTATCACTGCTCTGGATAGTATCACTGCTCTGGATAGTATCACTGCTCTGGATAGTATCACTGCTCTGGATAGTATCACTGATAGTATCACTGCTCTGGCTAGTATCACTGCTCTGGATAGTATCACTACTCTGGATAGTATCACTACTCTGGATAGTATCACTACTCTGGATAGTATCACTGCTCTGGATAGTATCACTGCTCTGGATAGTATCACTGCTCTGGATAGTTTCACTGCTCTGGATAGTATCACTGCTCTGGATAGTATCACTGCTCTGGATAGTATCACGGATAGTATCACTGCTCTGGATAGTATCACTGCTCTGGCTAGTATCACTGCTCTGGATAGTATCACTACTCTGGATAGTATCACTACTCTGGATAGTATCACTACTCTGGATAGTATCACTGCTCTGGATAGTATCACTGCTCTGGATAGTATCACTGCTCTGGATAGTATCACTGCTCTGGATAGTATCACTGCTCTGGATAGTATCACTACTCTGGATAGTATCACTGCTCTGGATAGTATCTCTACCCTGGATAGTATCACTGATAGTATCACTACTCTGGATAGTATCACTACTCTGGATAGTATCACTGCTCTGGATAGTATCACTGCTCTGGATAGTATCACTGATAGTATCACTACTCTGGATAGTATCACTACTCTGGATAGTATCACTACTCTGGATAGTATCACTACTCTGGATAGTATCATTGCTCTGGATAGTATCACTGCTCTGGATAGTATCACTGCTCTGGATAGTATCACTGCTCTGGATAGTATCACTGCTCTGGATAGTATCTCTACCCTGGATAGTATCACTACTCTGGATAGTATCACTACTCTGGATAGTATCACTACTCTGGATAGTATCACTGCTCTGGATAGTATCACTGCTCTGGATAGTTTCACTGCTCTGGATAGTATCACTACTCTGGCTAGTATCACTGCTCTGGATAGTATCACTACTCTGGATAGTATCACTACTCTGGATAGTATCACTACTCTGGATAGTATCACTACTCTGGATAGTATCACTACTCTGGCTAGTATCACTGCTCTGGATAGTATCACTACTCTGGATAGAATCACTACTCTGGATAGTATCACTGCTCTGGATAGTATCACTACTCTGGATAGTATCACCGATAGTATCACTACTCTGGATAGTATCACTACTCTGGATAGTATCACTACTCTGGATAGTATCACTACTCTGGATAGTATCACCGATAGTATCACTACTCTGGATAGTATCACTACTCTGGATAGTATCACTACTCTGCATAGTATCACTGCTCTGGATAGTATCACTGCTCTGGATAGTATCACTACTCTGGATAGTATCACTGATAGTATCACTACTCTGGATAGTATCACTACTCTGGATAGTATCACTGATAGTATCACTACTCTGGATAGTATCACTACTCTGGATAGTATCACTGCTCTGGATAGTATCACTGCTCTGGATAGTATCACCGCTCTGGATAGTATCACTACTCTGGATAGTATCACTACTCTGGATAGTATCACTGCTCTGGATAGTATCGCTACTCTGGATAGTATCACTACTCTGGATAGTATCACTACTCTGGATAGTATCACTGCTCTGCATAGTATCACTACTCTGGATATTATCACTACTCTGGATATTATCACTGCTCTGGATAGTATCACTGCTCTGGATAGTATCACTGCTCTGGATAGTATCACTGATAGTATCACTACTCTGGATAGTATCACTACTCTGGATAGTATCACTGATAGTATCACTACTCTGGATAGTATCACTACTCTGGATAGTATCAATACTCTGGATAGTATCACTGCTCTGGATAGTATCACTGATAGTATCACTACTCTGGATAGTATCACTACTCTGGATAGTATCACTACTCTGGATAGTATCACTGCTCTGGATAGTATCACTACTCTGGATAGTATCACTGATAGTATCACTACTCTGGATAGTATCACTACTCTGGATAGTATCACTACTCTGGATAGTATCACTACTCTGGATAGTATCACTACTCTGGATAGTATCACTACTCTGGATAGTATCACTACTCTGGATAGTATCACTGCTCTGGATAGTATCACTGCTCTGGATAGTATCACTGATAGTATCACTACTCTGGATAGTATCATTGATAGTATCACTACTCTGGATAGTATCACTGATCTGATAGTATCACTGCTCTGGATAGTATCACTGCTCTGGATAGTATCACTGCTCTGGATAGTATCACTGATATTATCACTACTCTGGATAGTATCACTACTAGTATCACTGCTCTGGATAGTATCACTACTCTGGATAGTATCACTGCTCTGGATAGTATCACTACTCTGGATAGTATCACTACTAGTATCACTGCTCTGGATAGTATCACTACTCTGGATAGTATCACTGCTCTGGATAGTATCACTACTCTGGATAGTATCACTACTCTGGATAGTATCACTACTCTGGATAGTATCACTGCTCTGGATAGTATCACTACTCTGGATAGTATCACTACTCTGGATAGTATCACTACTCTGGATAGTATCACTGATAGTATCACTACTCTGGATAGTATCACTACTCTGGATAGTATCACTACTCTGGATAGTATCACTGCTCTGGATAGTATCACTACTCTGCATAGTATCACTGCTCTGGATAGTATCACTACTCTGGATAGTATCACTACTCTGAATAGTATCACTACTCTGGATAGTATCACTGCTCTGGATAGTATCACTGCTCTGGATAGTATCACTGCTCTGGATAGTATCACTACTCTGGATAGTATCACTGATAGTATCACTGCTCTGGATAGTATCACTGCCCTGGATAGTATCACTGATAGTATCACTGCTCTGATAGTATCACTGCCCTGGATAGTATCACTGTTCTGGATAGTATCACTGATAGTATCACTGCTCTGGATAGTATCACTGCTCTGGATAGTATCACTGCTCTGGATAGTATCACTGCTCTGGATAGTATCACTGATAGTATCACTGCTCTGGATAGTATCACTGCTCTGGCTAGTATCACTGCTCTGGATAGCATCACTACTCTGGATAGTATCACTACTCTGGATAGTATCACTACTCTGGATAGTATCACTGCTCTGGATAGTATCACTGCTCTGGATAGTATCACTGCTCTGGATAGTATCACTGATAGTATCACTACTCTGGATAGTATCACTGCTCTGGATAGTATCACTACTCTGGATAGTATCACTGCTCTGGATAGTATCTCTACCCTGGATAGTATCACTACTCTGGATAGTATCACTACTCTGGATAGTATCACTACTCTGGATAGTATCACTGCTCTGGATAGTATCACTGCTCTGGATAGTATCACTGCTCTGGATAGTTTCACTGCTCTGGATAGTATCACTGCTCTGGATAGTATCACTGCTCTGGATAGTATCACTGATAGTATCACTGCTCTGGATAGTATCACTGCTCTGGCTAGTATCACTGCTCTGGATAGTATCACTACTCTGGATAGTATCACTACTCTGGATAGTATCACTACTCTGGATAGTATCACTGCTCTGGATAGTATCACTGCTCTGGATAGTATCACTGCTCTGGATAGTATCACTGATAGTATCACTACTCTGGATAGTATCACTGCTCTGGATAGTATCACTGCTCTGGATAGTATCACTGCTCTGGATAGTATCACTGCTCTGGATAGTATCTCTACCCTGGATAGTATCACTACTCTGGATAGTATCACTACTCTGGATAGTATCACTACTCTGGATAGTATCACTGCTCTGGATAGTATCACTGCTCTGGATAGTATCACTGCTCTGGATAGTATCACTGCTCTGGATAGCATCTCTACCCTGGATAGTATCACTACTCTGGATAGTATCACTACTCTGGATAGTATCACTGCTCTGGATAGTATCACTGCTCTGGATAGTATCACTGCTCTGGATAGTATCTCTACCCTGGATAGTATCACTACTCTGGATAGTATCACTACTCTGGATAGTATCACTGCTCTGGATAGTATCACTGCTCTGGATAGTATCACTGCTCTGGATAGTTTCACTGCTCTGGATAGTATCACTACTCTGGCTAGTATCACTGCTCTGGATAGTATCTCTACCCTGGATAGTATCACTACTCTGGATAGTATCACTACTCTGGATAGTATCACTGCTCTGGATAGTATCACTGCTCTGGATAGTATCACTGCTCTGGATAGTTTCACTGCTCTGGATAGTATCACTACTCTGGCTAGTATCACTGCTCTGGATAGTATCACTACTCTGGATAGTATCACTACTCTGGATAGTATCACTACTCTGGATAGTATCACTACTCTGGATAGTATCACTACTCTGGATAGTATCACTACTCTGGATAGTATCACTACTCTGGATAGTATCACTACTCTGGATAGTATCACTGCTCTGGATAGTATCACTACTCTGGATAGAATCACTACTCTGGATAGTATCACTGCTCTGGATAGTATCACTACTCTGGATAGTATCACCGATAGTATCACTACTCTGGATAGTATCACTACTCTGGATAGTATCACTACTCTGGATAGTATCACTACTCTGGATAGTATCACTACTCTGGATAGTATCACAGATAGTATCACTACTCTGGATAGTATCACTACTCTGGATAGTATCACTACTCTGCATAGTATCACTGCTCTGGATAGTATCACTGCTCTGGATAGTATCACTACTCTGGATAGTATCACTGATAGTATCACTACTCTGGATAGTATCACTACTCTGGATAGTATCACTGATAGTATCACTACTCTGGATAGTATCACTACTCTGGATAGTATCACTACTCTGGATAGTATCACTACTCTGGATAGTATCACTACTCTGGATAGTATCACTGCTCTGGATAGTATCACTACTCTGGATAGTATCACTACTCTGGATAGTATCACTACTCTGGATAGTATCACTGCTCTGCATAGTATCACTGCTCTGGATAGTATCACTGCTCTGGATAGTATCACTGCTCTGGATAGTATCACTGATAGTATCACTACTCTGGATAGTATCACTACTCTGGATAGTATCACTGATAGTATCACTACTCTGGATAGTATCACTACTCTGGATAGTATCACTACTCTGGATAGTATCACTGCTCTGGATAGTATCACTGATAGTATCACTACTCTGGATAGTATCACTACTCTGGATAGTATCACTGCTCTGGATAGTATCACTACTCTGGATAGTATCACTTGGAAAGTATCACTGATAGTATCACTACTCTGGATAGTATCACTACTCTGGATAGTATCACTACTCTGGATAGTATCACTACTCTGGATAGTATCACTGATAGTATCACTACTCTGGATAGTATCACTACTCTGGATAGTATCACTGCTCTGGATAGTATCACTGCTCTGGATAGTATCACTGATAGTATCACTACTCTGGATAGTATCACTGATAGTATCACTACTCTGGATAGTATCACTGATCTGATAGTATCACTGCTCTGGATAGTATCACTGATATTATCACTACTCTGGATAGTATCACTACTAGTATCACTGCTCTGGATAGTATCACTACTCTGGATAGTATCACTGCTCTGGATAGTATCACTACTCTGGATAGTATCACTACTAGTATCACTGCTCTGGATATTATCACTACTCTGGATAGTATCACTGCTCTGGATAGTATCACTGATCTGATAGTATCACTGCTCTGGATAGTATCACTACTCTGGATAGTATCACTGCTCTGGATAGTATCACTACTCTGGATAGTCTCACTACTCTGGATAGTATCACTGCTCTGGATATTATCACTGATAGTATCACTACTCTGGATAGTATCACTGATCTGGATAGTATCACTGCTCTGGATAGTATCACTGCTCTGGATAGTATCACTGATAGTATCACTACTCTGGATAGTATCACTACTCTGGTTAGTATCACTGATCTGATAGTATCACTACTCTGGATAGTATCACTGCTCTGGATAGTATCACTACTCTGGATAGTATCACTGCTCTGGATAGTATCACTGATAGTATCACTACTCTGGATAGTATCACTACTCTGGATAGTATCACTGATCTGATAGTATCACTGATCTGATAGTATCACTACTCTGGATAGTATCACTACTCTGGATAGTATCACTGATCTGGATAGTATCACTGCTCTGGATAGTATCACTGCTCTGGATAGTATCACTACTCTGGATAGTATCACTACTCTGGATAGTATCACTGATCTGATAGTATCACTGATCTGGATAGTATCACTACTCTGGATAGTATCACTGCTCTGGATAGTATCACTGATAGTACCACTACTCTGGATAGTATCACCGCTCTGGATAGTATCACTGATAGTATCACTACTCTGGATAGTATCACTGCTCTGGATAGTATCACTGCTCTGGATAGTATCACTGCTCTGGATAGTATCACTACTCTGGATAGTATCACTGATCTGGATAGTATCACTGATAGTATCACTACTCTGGATAGTATCACTGCTCTGGATAGTATCACTGCTCTGGATAGTATCACTGATAGTATCACTACTCTGGATAGTATCACTACTCTGGATAGTATCACTGCTCTGGATATTATCACTGCTCTGGATAGTATCACTGCTCTGGATAGTATCACTGCTCTGGATAGTATCACTGCTCTGGATAGTATCACTGCTCTGGATAGTATCACTGCTCTGGATAGTATCACTACTCTGGATAGTATCACTGCTCTGGATAGTATCACTACTCTGGATAGTATCACTGCTCTGGATAGTATCACTACTCTGGATAGTATCACTGCTCTGGATAGTATCACTGATAGTATCACTACTCTGGATAGTATCACTCATCTGGATAGTATCACTGCTCTGGATAGTATCACTGCTCTGGATAGTATCACTGCTCTGGATAGTATCACTGTTCTGGATAGTATCACTGCTCTGGATAGTATCACTACTCTGGATAGTATCACTACTCTGGATAGTATCACTGCTCTGGATAGTATCACTGCTCTGGATAGTATCACTACTCTGGATAGTATCACTGCTCTGGATAGTATCACTGATAGTACCACTACTCTGGATAGTATCACTACTCTGGATAGTATCACTGATAGTATCACTACTCTGGATAGTATCACTGCTCTGGATAGTATCACTGCTCTGGATAGTATCACTGTTCTGGATAGTATCACTACTCTGGATAGTATCACTACTCTGGATAGTATCACTGCTCTGGATAGTATCACTACTATGGATAGTATCACTACTCTGGATAGTATCACTACTCTGGATAGTATCACTGCTCTGATAGTATCACTGTTCTGGATAGTATCACTGATAGTATCACTGCTCTGGATAGTATCACTGATCTGATAGTATCACTGCCCTGGATAGTATCACTGCTCTGGATAGTATCACTGATAGTATCACTGCTCTGGATAGTATCACTGATCTGATAGTATCACTGATAGTATCACTGCTCTGGATAGTATCACTGCTCTGATGGTATCACTGATAGTATCACTGCTCTGGATAGTATCACTGCTCTGATGGTATCACTGATAGTATCACTGCTCTGATGGTATCACTGATAGTATCACTGCTCTGGATAGTATCACTACTCTGGATAGTATCACTGCTCTGGATAGTATCACTGCTCTGGATAGTATCACTGCTCTGATGGTATCACTGATAGTATCACTGCTCTGGATAGTATCACTGCTCTGATGGTATCACTGATAGTATCACTGCTCTGATGGTATCACTGATAGTATCACTGCTCTGGATAGTATCACTGCTCTGGATAGTATCACTGCTCTGATGGTATCACTGATAGTATCACTACTCTGGATAGTATCACTGCTCTGGATAGTATCACTGATAGTATCACTGCTCTGTATAGTATCACTGCTCTGGATAGTATCACTGATAGTATCACTGCTCTGGATAGTATAACTGCTCTGATGGTATCACTGCTCTGATAGTATCACTGCTCTGGATAGTATCACTACTCTGGATAGTATCACTACTCTGGATAGTATCACTACTCTGGATAGTATCACTGCTCTGGATGGTATCACTGATCTGATAGTATCACTGCTCTGGATAGTATCACTGATAGTATCACTGCTCTGGATAGTATCACTGATCTGGATAGTATCACTGCTCTGGATAGTATCACTGCTCTGGATAGTATCACTACTCTGGATAGTATCACTGCTCTGATAGTATCACTGCTCTGGATAGTACCACTACTCTGGATAGTATCACTGCTCTGATAGTATCACTGCTCTGGATAGTATCACTGCTCTGGATAGTATCACTACTCTGGATAGTATCACTGATCTGATAGTATCACTGCTCTGTATAGTATCACTGCTCTGGATAGTATCACAACTCTGGATAGTATCACTACTCTGGATAGTATCACTGCTCTGGATAGTATCACTACTCTGGATAGTATCACTGCTCTGGATAGTATCACTACTCTGGATAGTATCACTACTCTGGATAGTATCACTGCTCTGGATAGTATCACTGATAGTATCACTACTCTGGATAGTATCACTGCTCTGATAGTATCACTGCTCTGGATAGTATCACTGCTCTGGATAGTATCACTACTCTGGATAGTATCACTACTCTGGATAGTATCACTACTCTGGATAGTATCACTGATAGTATCACTGCTCTGGATAGTATAACTACTCTGGATAGTATCACTGATAGTATCACTGCTCTGGATAGTATCACTACTCTGGATAGTATCACTACTCTGGATAGTATCACTGATAGTATCACTGCTCTGGATAGTATCACTACTCTGGATAGTATCACTGCTCTGGATAGTATCACTGATAGTATCACTACTCTGGATAGTATCACTACTCTGGTTAGTATCACTGATCTGATAGTATCACTACTCTGGATAGTATCACTACTCTGGATAGTATCACTACTCTGGATAGTATCACTGCTCTGGATAGTATCACTGATAGTATCACTACTAGTATCACTGCTCTGGATAGTATCACTGATAGTATCACTACTCTGGATAGTATCACTACTCTGGATAGTATCACTGATCTGATAGTATCACTGCTCTGGATAGTATCACTGCTCTGGATAGTATCACTACTCTGGATAGTATCACTACTCTGGATAGTATCACTACTCTGGATAGTATCACTACTCTGGATAGTATCACTGCTCTGGATAGTATCACTGCTCTGGATAGTATCACTACTCTGGATAGTATCACTGCTCTGGATAGTATCACTGATAGTATCACTACTCTGGATAGTATCACTGCTCTGGATAGTATCACTGCTCTGGATAGTATCACTGCTCTGGATAGTATCACTACTCTGGATAGTATCACTACTCTGGATAGTATCACTGCTCTGGATAGTATCACTGCTCTGGATAGTATCACTGCTCTGGATAGTATCACTGATAGTATCACTACTCTGGATAGTATCACTGCTCTGGATAGTATCACTGCTCTGGATAGTATCACTGCTCTGGATAGTATCACTGATCTAGATAGTATCACTACTCTGCATAGTATCACTGATCTGGATAGTATCACTGCTCTGCATAGTATCACTGATCTGGATAGTATCACTACTCTGGATAGTATCACTGCTCTGGATAGTATCACTGATAGTATCACTACTCTGGATAGTATCACTGCTCTGGATAGTATCACTGCTCTGGATAGTATCACTGATAGTATCACTACTCTGGATAGTATCACTACTCTGGATAGTATCACTGCTCTGGATAGTATCACTGCTCTGGATAGTATCACTGCTCTGGATAGTACCACTGCTCTGGATAGTATCACTACTCTGGATAGTATCACTACTCTGGATAGTATCACTGCTCTGGATAGTATCACTACTCTGGATAGTATCACTGCTCTGGATAGTATCACTGCTCTGATAGTATCACTGCTCTGGATAGTATCACTACTCTGGATAGTATCACTGCTCTGGATAGTATCACTACTCTGGATAGTATCACTGCTCTGGATAGTATCACTGATAGTATCACTGATAGTACCACTACTCTGGATAGTATCACTGCTCTGGATAGTATCACTGATAGTATCACTACTCTGGATAGTATCACTGATCTGGATAGTATCACTGCTCTGGATAGTATCACTGCTCTGGATAGTATCACTGCTCTGGATAGTATCACTGTTCTGGATAGTATCACTACTCTGGATAGTATCACTACTCTGGATAGTATCACTGCTCTGGATAGTATCACTGATTGTATCACTACTCTGGATAGTATCACTGATCTAGATAGTATCACTGCTCTGGATAGTATCACTGCTCTGGATAGTATCACTGCTCTGGATAGTATCACTGCTCTGGATAGTATCACTGCTCTGGATAGTATCACTGTTCTGGATAGTATCACTACTCTGGATAGTATCACTACTCTGGATAGTATCACTACTCTGGATAGTATCACTGCTCTGGATAGTATCACTACTCTGGATAGTATCACTGCTCTGGATAGTATCACTACTCTGGATAGTATCACTGCTCTGGATAGTATCACTGATAGTACCACTACTCTGGATAGTATCACTACTCTGGATAGTATCACTGATAGTATCACTACTCTGGATAGTATCACTGCTCTGGATAGTATCACTGCTCTGGATAGTATCACTGTTCTGGATAGTATCACTACTCTGGATAGTATCACTACTCTGGATAGTATCACTACTATGGATAGTATCACTACTCTGGATAGTATCACTGCTCTGATAGTATCACTGCCCTGGATAGTATCACTGCTCTGGATAGTATCACTGATAGTATCACTGCTCTGGATAGTATCATTGCTCTGGATAGTATCACTGCTCTGATGGTATCACTGATAGTATCACTACTCTGGATAGTATCACTGCTCTGGATAGTATCACTGATAGTGTCACTGCTCTGGATAGTATCACTGCTACTAGATGACAGGTTTAGATACTAGATGACGGGTTTAGATACTACATGACGGGTTTAGATACTACATGACGGGTTTAGATACTACATGACGGGTTTAGATACTACATGACGGGTTTAGATACTACATGACGGGTTTAGATACTAGATGACGGGTTTAGATACTACATGACAGGTTTAGATACTACATGACTGGTTTAGATACTACATGACAGGTTTAGATACTAGATGACGGGTTTAGATACTAGATGACAGGTTTAGATGCTAGATGACGGGTTTAGATACTACATGACGGGTTTAGATACTACATGACGGGTTTAGATACTAGATGACGGGTTTAGATACTAGATGACGGGTTTAGATGCTAGATGACGGGTTTAGATGCTAGATGACGGGTTTAGATACTACATGACGGGTTTAGATACTACATGACGGGTTTAGATACTAGATGACGGGTTTAGATACTAGATGACGGGTTTAGATGCTAGATGACGGGTTTAGATACTACATGACGGGTTTAGATACTACATGACGGGTTTAGATACTAGATGACGGGTTTAGATACTAGATGACAGGTTTAGATACTAGATGACGGGTTTAAATACTAGATTATATGTTTAGATACTACATGATATGTTTAGATACTACATGACGGGTTTAGATACTAGATGACGGGTTCAGATACTACATGACGGGTTCAGATACTAGATGACAGGTTTAGATACTAGATGACGGGTTTAGATACTAGATGACGGGTTTAGATACTACATGACGGGTTTAGATACTACATGACGGGTTTAGATACTAGATGACGGGTTTAGATACTAGATGACGGGTTTAGATACTAGATGACAGGTTTAGATACTAGATGACAGGTTTAGATACTAGATGACGGGTTTAGATACTAGATGACGGGTTTAGATACTAGATGACGGGTTTAGATACTAGATGACGGGTTTAGATACTAGATGACGGGTTTAGATACTACATGACGGGTTTAGATACTAGATGACGGGTTTAGATGCTACATCACGGGTTTAGATACTAGATGACGGGTTTAGATACTACATGACGGGTTTAGATACTACATGACGGGTTTAGATACTACATGACGGGTTTAGATACTACATGACGGGTTTAGATACTACATGACAGGTTTAGATACTACATGACGGGTTTAGATACTAGATGACGGGTTTAGATACTAGATGACAGGTTTAGATACTAGATGACGGGTTTAGATACTACATGACGGGTTTAGAAACTACATGACGGGTTTAGATACTACATGACGGGTTTAGATACTACATGACGGGTTTAGATACTACATGACGGGTTTAGATACTACATGACGGGTTTAGATACTACATGACGGGTTTAGATACTACATGACGGGTTTAGATACTACATGACGGGTTTAGATACTAGATGACGGGTTTAGATACTAGATGACGGGTTTAGATACTAGATGACGGGTTTAGATACTAGATGACGGGTTTAGATACTACATGACGGGTTTAGATACTAGATGACGGGTTTAGATGCTACATGACGGGTTTAGATACTAGATGACGGGTTTAGATACTACATGACGGGTTTAGATACTACATGACGGGTTTAGATACTACATGACAGGTTTAGATACTACATGACGGGTTTAGATACTACATGACAGGTTTAGATACTAGATGACGGGTTTAGATACTAGATGACGGGTTTAGATACTAGATGACAGGTTTAGATACTAGATGACGGGTTTAGATACTACATGACGGGTTTAGAAACTACATGACGGGTTTAGATACTACATGACGGGTTTAGATACTACATGACGGGTTTAGATACTACATGACGGGTTTAGATACTACATGACGGGTTTAGATACTACATGACGGGTTTAGATACTACATGACGGGTTTAGATACTACATGACGGGTTTAGATACTACATGACAGGTTTAGATACTAGATGACGGGTTTAGATACTAGATGACAGGTTTAGATACTAGATGACGGGTTTAGATACTACATGACGGGTTTAGATACTACATGACGGGTTTAGATACTAGATTATATGTTTAGATACTACATGATATGTTTAGATACTACATGACGGGTTTAGATACTAGATGACGGGTTTAGATACTACATGACGGGTTTAGATACTAGATGACACGTTTAGATACTAGATGACGGGTTTAGATACTAGATGACAGGTTTAGATACTAGATGACGGGTTTAGATACTACATGACGGGTTTAGATACTACATGACGGGTTTAGATACTAGATTATATGTTTAGATACTACATGATATGTTTAGATACTACATGACGGGTTTAGATACTAGATGACGGGTTTAGATACTACATGACGGGTTTAGATACTAGATGACACGTTTAGATACTAGATGACAGGTTTAGATACTAGATGACGGGTTTAGATACTACATGACGGGTTTAGAAACTACATGACGGGTTTAGATACTACATGACGGGTTTAGATACTACATGACGGGTTTAGAAACTACATGACGGGTTTAGATACCGCATGACAGGTTTAGATACCACATGATAGGTTTAGATACCACATGACAGGTTTAGATACTACATGATAGGTTTAGATACCACATGATAGGTTTAGATACCACATGATAGGTTTAGATACCACATGACAGGTTTAGATACCACATGACAGGTTTAGATACCACATGACAGGTTTAGAAACTACATGATAGGTTTAGATACCACATGATAGGTTTAGATACCACATGATAGGTTTAGATACCACATGACAGGTTTAGATACTACATGATAGGTTTAGATACCACATGATAGGTTTAGATACCACATGATAGGTTTAGATACCACATGATAGGTTTAGATACCACATGACGGGTTTAGATACCAAATGACGGGTTTAGATACTACATGACGGGTTTAGATACTAGATGACGGGTTTAGATACTAGATGACGGGTTTAGATACTAGATGACGGGTTTAGATACTACATGACGGGTTTAGATACTACATGACGGGTTTAGATACTACATGACGGGTTTAGATACTACATGACGGGTTTAGAAACTACATGACGGGTTTAGATACTACATGACGGGTTTAGATACTACATGACGGGTTTAGATACTACATGACCGGTTTAGATACTACATGACGGGTTTAGATACTAGATGACGGGTTTAGATACTAGATGACGGGTTTAGATACTAGATGACGGGTTTAGATACTACATGACGGGTTTAGATACTACATGACCGGTTTAGATACTACATGACGGGTTTAGATACTAGATGACGGGTTTAGATACTAGATGACGGGTTTAGATACTAGATGACGGGTTTAGATACTACATGACGGGTTTAGATACTACATGACGGGTTTAGATACTACATGACGGGTTTAGATACTACATGACGGGTTTAGATACTACATGACGGGTTTAGATACTACATGACGGGTTTAGATACTACATGACGGGTTTAGATACTAGATGACGGGTTTAGATACTAGATGACGGGTTTAGATACTAGATGACGGGTTTAGATACTAGATGACGGGTTTAGATACTAGATGACGGGTTTAGATACTAGATGACGGGTTTAGATACTACATGACGGGTTTAGATACTACATGACGGGTTTAGATACTAGATGACGGGTTTAGATACTAGATGACGGGTTTAGATACTAGATGACGGGTTTAGATACTACATGACGGGTTTAGATACTAGATGACGGGTTTAGATACTAGATGACGGGTTTAGATACTAGATGACGGGTTTAGATACTAGATGACGGGTTTAGATACTAGATGACGGGTTTAGATACTACATGACGGGTTTAGATACTAGATTATATGTTTAGATACTACATGATATGTTTAGATACTACATGACGGGTTTAGATACTAGATGACGGGTTTAGATACTACATGACGGGTTTAGATACTACATGACAGGTTTAGATACTACATGACAGGTTTAGATACTAAATGACGGGTTTAGATACTAGATGACAGGTTTAGATACTAGATGACAGGTTTAGATACTAGATGACGGGTTTAGATACTACATGACGGGTTTATATACTACATGACGGGTTTAGAAACTACATGACGGGTTTAGATACTAGATTATATGTTTAGATACTACATGATATGTTTAGATACTACATGACGGGTTTAGATACTAGATTATATGTTTAGATACTACATGATATGTTTAGATACTACATGACGGGTTTAGATACTAGATGACGGGTTTAGATACTACATGACGGGTTTAGATACTACATGACAGGTTTAGATACTACATGACAGGTTTAGATACTAAATGACGGGTTTAGATACTAGATGACAGGTTTAGATACTACATGACAGGTTTAGATACTACATGACAGGTTTAGATACTACATGATAGGTTTAGATACCACATGATAGGTTTAGATACCACATGATAGGTTTAGATACCACATGATAGGTTTAGATACCACATGACAGGTTTAGATACTACATGACAGGTTTAGATACTACATGACAGGTTTAGATACTACATGACAGGTTTAGATACTACATGACAGGTTTAGATACTACATGACAGGTTTAGATACCACATGATAGGTTTAGATACTACATGACAGGTTTAGATACTACATGACGGGTTTAGATACTAGATGACGGGTTTAGATACTACATGACGGGTTTAGATACTAGATGACGGGTTTAGATACTACATGACGGGTTTAGATACTACATGACGGGTTTAGATACTACATGACGGGTTTAGATACTAGATGACGTGTTTAGATACTAGATGACGGGTTTAGATACTAGATGACGGGTTTAGATACTAGATGACGGGTTTAGATACTAGATGACGGGTTTAGATACCAGATGACAGGTTTAGATACCACATGACAGGTTTAGATACCACATGACAGGTTTAGATACTACATGATAGGTTTAGATACCACATGATAGGTTTAGATACCACATGATAGGTTTAGATACCACATGACAGGTTTAGATACTACATGATAGGTTTAGATACCACATGATAGGTTTAGATACCGCATGATAGGTTTAGATACCGCATGATAGGTTTAGATACCACATGACAGGTTTAGATACCACATGACAGGTTTAGATACTACATGACAGGTTTAGATACTACATGACAGGTTTAGATACTACATGACAGGTTTAGATACTACATGACAGGTTTAGATACTACATGATAGGTTTAGATACCACATGATAGGTTTAGATACCACATGATAGGTTTAGATACCACATGACAGGTTTAGATACTACATGACAGGTTTAGATACTACATGACAGGTTTAGATACTACATGACAGGTTTAGATACTACATGACAGGTTTAGATACTACATGACAGGTTTAGATACTACATGACAGGTTTAGATACTACATGACAGGTTTAGATACTACATGACAGGTTTAGATACTACATGATAGGTTTAGATACTACATGATAGGTTTGGATACTACATGACGGGTTTAGATACTACATGACGGGTTTAGATACTACATGACGGGTTTAGATAAACATGACGGGTTTAGATACTACATGACGGGTTTAGATACTAGATGACGGGTTTAGATACTAGATGACGGGTTTAGATACTACATGACGGGTTTAGATACTACATGACGGGTTTAGATACTACATGACGGGTTTAGATACTACATGACGGGTTTAGATACTACATGACGGGTTTAGATACTACATGACGGGTTTAGATACTACATGACAGGTTTAGATACTACATGATAGGTTTAGATACTACATGATAGGTTTAGATACTACATGAAAGGTTTAGATACTACATGATAGGTTTAGATACTACATGACGGGTTTAGATACTACATGACAGGTTTAGATACTACATGACAGGTTTAGATACTACATGACAGGTTTAGATACTACATGACAGGTTTAGATACTACATGACGGGTTTAGATACTAGATGACGGGTTTAGATACTAGATGACGGGTTTAGATACTACATGACGGGTTTAGATACTAGATGACGGGTTTAGATACTAGATGACGTGTTTAGATACTACATGACGGGTTTAGATACTACATGACGGGTTTAGATACTACATGACGGGTTTAGATACTACATGACGGGTTTAGAAACTACATGACGGGTTTAGATACTACATGACGGGTTTAGATACTACATGACGGGTTTAGATACTACATGACGGGTTTAGATACTACATGACGGGTTTAGATACTACATGACGGGTTTAGATACTACATGACGGGTTTAGATACTACATGACGGGTTTAGATACTACATGACGGGTTTAGATACTAGATGACGGGTTTAGATACTAGATGACGGGTTTAGATACTACATGACGGGTTTAGATACTAGATGACGGGTTTAGATACTAGATGACGGGTTTAGATACTACATGACGGGTTTAGATACTAGATGACGGGTTTAGATACTAGATCATATGTTTAGATACTACATGACAGGTTTAGATACTACATGACGGGTTTAGATACTACATGACGGGTTTAGATACTACATGACGGGTTTAGATACTAGATGACGGGTTTAGATACTACATGACGGGTTTAGATACTACATGACTGGTTTAGATACTACATGACAGGTTTAGATACTAGATGACGGGTTTAGATACTAGATGACAGGTTTAGATACTAGATGACGGGTTTAGATACTACATGACGGGTTTAGATACTACATGACTGGTTTAGATACTACATGACAGGTTTAGATACTAGATGACGGGTTTAGATACTAGATGACAGGTTTAGATACTAGATGACGGGTTTAGATACTACATGACGGGTTTAGATACTACATGACAGGTTTAGATACTAGATGACGGGTTTAGATACTAGATGACAGGTTTAGATACTAAATGACGGGTTTAGATACTACATGACGGGTTTAGATACTAGATGACGGGTTTAGATACTAGATTATATGTTTAGATACTACATGATATGTTTAGATACTACATGACGGGTTTAGATACTAGATGACGGGGTTTAGATACTACATGACGGGTTTAGATACTAGATGACGGGTTTAGATACTACATGACGGGTTTAGATACTAGATGACGGGGTTTAGATACTACATGACGGGTTTAGATACTAGATGACGGGTTTAGATACTAGATGACGGGTTTAGATACTACATGACGGGTTTAGATACTACATGACGGGTTTAGATACTACATGACGGGTTTAGATACTACATGACGGGTTTAGATACTACATGACGGGTTTAGATACTAGATGACGGGTTTAGATACTACATGACGGGTTTAGATACT
The DNA here is from genome assembly GCF_029448725.1 of Salvelinus fontinalis. Taxonomy (NCBI): domain Eukaryota; kingdom Metazoa; phylum Chordata; class Actinopteri; order Salmoniformes; family Salmonidae; genus Salvelinus; species Salvelinus fontinalis. Next base: position 62,418 of record NW_026601182.1, read on the forward strand.
AGATGACGGGTTTAGATACTACATGACGGGTTTAGATACTACATGACGGGTTTAGATACTACATGACAGGTTTAGATACTACATGACGGGTTTAGATACTAGATGACGGGTTTAGATACTACATGACGGGTTTAGATACTAGATGACGGGTTTAGATGCTACATGACGGGTTTAGATACTAGATGACGGGTTTAGATACTAGATCATATGTTTAGATACTACATGATATGTTTAGATACTACATGACAGGTTTAGATACTACATGACGGGTTTAGATACTAGATGACGGGTTTAGATACTAGATGACAGGTTTAGATACTAGATGACGGGTTTAGATACTACATGACGGGTTTAGATACTAGATGACGGGTTTAGATACTAGATGACGGGTTTAGATACTACATGACGGGTTTAGATACTACATGACGGGTTTAGATACTACATGACGGGTTTAGATACTACATGACGGGTTTAGATACTACATGACGGGTTTAGAAACTACATGACGGGTTTAGATACTACATGACGGGTTTAGATACTACATGACGGGTTTAGATACTACATGACGGGTTTAGATACTACATGACGGGTTTAGATACTACATGACGGGTTTAGATACTACATGACGGGTTTAGATACTACATGACGGGTTTAGATACTAGATGACGGGTTTAGATACTACATGACGGGTTTAGATACTACATGACGGGTTTAGATACTACATGACGGGTTTAGATACTACATGACAGGTTTAGATACTAGATGACGGGTTTAGATACTAGATGACAGGTTTAGATACTAGATGACGGGTTTAGATACTACATGACGGGTTTAGATACTACATGACAGGTTTAGATACTAGATGACGGGTTTAGATACTAGATGACGGGTTTAGATACTAGATGACGGGTTTAGATACTACATGACGGGTTTAGATACTAGATGACGGGTTTAGATACTAGATGACAGGTTTAGATACTACATGACAGGTTTAGATACTACATGACGGGTTTAGATACTAGATGACGGGGTTTAGATACTACATGACGGGTTTAGATACTAGATGACGGGTTTAGATACTAGATGACGGGTTTAGATACTAGATGACGGGTTTAGATACTACATGACGGGTTTAGATACTACATGACGGGTTTAGATACTACATGACGGGTTTAGATACTAGATGACGGGTTTAGATACTACATGACGGGTTTAGATACTAGATGACGGGTTTAGATACTACATGACGGGTTTAGATACTACATGACGGGTTTAGATACTACATGACGGGTTTAGATACTACATGACGGGTTTAGATACTAGATGACGGGTTTAGATACTACATGACGGGTTTAGATACTACATGACGGGTTTAGATACTAGATGACAGGTTTAGATACTAGATTATATGTTTAGATACTACATGATATGTTTAGATACTACATGACGGGTTTAGATACTAGATGACGGGTTTAGATACTACATGACGGGTTTAGATACTACATGACGGGTTTAGATACTACATGACGGGTTTAGATACTAGATGACGGGTTTAGATACTAGATGACAGGTTTAGATACTAGATGACAGGTTTAGATACTAGATGACGGGTTTAGATACTACATGACGGGTTTAGATACTACATGACAGGTTTAGATACTACATGACTGGTTTAGATACTACATGACAGGTTTAGATACTAGATGACGGGTTTAGATACTAGATGACAGGTTTAGATACTAGATGACGGGTTTAGATACTAGATGACAGGTTTAGATACTAGATGACGGGTTTAGATACTACATGACGGGTTTAGATACTACATGACAGGTTTAGATACTAGATGACGGGTTTAGATACTAGATGACAGGTTTAGATACTAGATGACAGGTTTAGATACTAGATGACGGGTTTAGATACTACATGACGGGTTTAGATACTAGATGACGGGTTTAGATACTAGATGACGGGTTTAGATACTAGATGACGGGTTTAGATACTACATGACGGGTTTAGATACTACATGACGGGTTTAGATACTAGATGACGGGTTTAGATACTACATGACGGGTTTAGATACTACATGACTGGTTTAGATACTACATGACAGGTTTAGATACTAGATGACGGGTTTAGATACTAGATGACAGGTTTAGATACTAGATGACGGGTTTAGATACTAGATGACAGGTTTAGATACTAGATGACGGGTTTAGATACTACATGACGGGTTTAGATACTACATGACAGGTTTAGATACTAGATGACGGGTTTAGATACTAGATGACAGGTTTAGATACTAGATGACAGGTTTAGATACTAGATGACGGGTTTAGATACTAGATGACGGGTTTAGATACTACATGACGGGTTTAGATACTAGATGACGGGTTTAGATACTAGATGACGGGTTTAGATACTACATGACGGGTTTAGATACTACATGACGGGTTTAGATACTACATGACGGGTTTAGATACTAGGCTATATGTTTAGATACTACATGACTGGTTTAGATACTACATGACGGGTTTAGATACTAGATGACGGGTTTAGATACTACATGACGGGTTTAGATACTACATGACAGGTTTAGATACTACATGACAGGTTTAGATACTAAATGACGGGTTTAGATACTAGATGACGGGTTTAGATACTAGATGACAGGTTTAGATACTAGATGACGGGTTTAGATACTACATGACGGGTTTAGATACTACATGACGGGTTTAGATACTAGATGACAGGTTTAGATACTACATGACGGGTTTAGATACTAGATGACAGGTTTAGATACTACATGACAGGTTTAGATACTACATGACGGGTTTAGATACTAGATGACGGGTTTAGATACTAGATGACAGGTTTAGATACTAGATGACGGGTTTAGATACTACATGACGGGTTTAGATACTACATGACAGGTTTAGATACTACATGACAGGTTTAGATACTACATGACGGGTTTAGATACTACATGACAGGTTTAGATACTACATGACAGGTTTAGATACTACATGACGGGTTTAGATACTACATGACAGGTTTAGATACTACATGACGGGTTTAGATACTACATGACAGGTTTAGATACTACATGACAGGTTTAGATACTACATGACGGGTTTAGATACTACATGACAGGTTTAGATACTACATGACGGGTTTAGATACTACATGACAGGTTTAGATACTACATGACGGGTTTAGATACTACATGACAGGTTTAGATACTACATGACAGGTTTAGATACTACATGACAGGTTTAGATACTACATGACGGGTTTAGATACTACATGACGGGTTTAGATACTACATGACAGGTTTAGATACTACATGACAGGTTTAGATACTACATGACAGGTTTAGATACTACATGACAGGTTTAGATACTACATGACGGGTTTAGATACTACATGACGGGTTTAGATACTACATGACGGGTTTAGATACTACATGACGGGTTTAGATACTACATGACGGGTTTAGATACTACATGACGGGTTTAGATACTACATGACGGGTTTAGATACTACATGACGGGTTTAGATACTACATGACGGGTTTAGATACTACATGACGGGTTTAGATACTACATGACAGGTTTAGATACTACATGACAGGTTTAGATACTACATGACAGGTTTAGATACTACATGACGGGTTTAGATACTACATGACGGGTTTAGATACTACATGACGGGTTTAGATACTACATGACGGGTTTAGATACTACATGACGGGTTTAGATACTACATGACGGGTTTAGATACTACATGACGGGTTTAGATACTACATGACAGGTTTAGATACTACATGACAGGTTTAGATACTACATGACAGGTTTAGATACTACATGACAGGTTTAGATACTACATGACAGGTTTAGATACTACATGACGGGTTTAGATACTACATGACGGGTTTAGATACTACATGACAGGTTTAGATACTACATGACGGGTTTAGATACTACATGACGGGTTTAGATACTACATGACGGGTTTAGATACTACATGACGGGTTTAGATACTAGATGACGGGTTTAGATACTAGATGACGGGTTTAGATACTAGATGACGGGTTTAGATACTACATGACGGGTTTAGATACTACATGACGGGTTTAGATACTAGATGACGGGTTTAGATACTACATGACGGGTTTAGATACTACATGACGGGTTTAGATACTAGATGACGGGTTTAGATACTACATGACGGGTTTAGATACTACATGACGGGTTTAGATACTACATGACAGGTTTAGATACTAGATGACGGGTTTAGATACTACATGACAGGTTTAGATACTACATGACGGGTTTAGATACTACATGACAGGTTTAGATACTACATGACAGGTTTAGATACTACATGACGGGTTTAGATACTACATGACGGGTTTAGATACTAGATGACGGGTTTAGATACTACATGACGGGTTTAGATACTACATGACGGGTTTAGATACTAGATGACGGGTTTAGATACTACATGACGGGTTTAGATACTACATGACGGGTTTAGATACTACATGACGGGTTTAGATACTACATGACGGGTTTATATACTACATGACGGGTTTAGATACTACATGACGGGTTTAGATACTAGATGACGGGTTTAGATACTACATGACAGGTTTAGATACTACATGACGGGTTTAGATACTAGATGACAGGTTTAGATACTACATGACGGGTTTAGATACTACATGACGGGTTTAGATACTACATGACGGGTTTAGATACTACATGACGGGTTTAGATACTAGATGACGGGTTTAGATACTACATGACGGGTTTAGATACTACATGACAGGTTTAGATACTACATGACGGGTTTAGATACTACATGACGGGTTTAGATACTACATGACGGGTTTAGATACTACATGACGGGTTTAGATACTAGATGACGGGTTTAGATACTACATGACGGGTTTAGATACTACATGACGGGTTTAGATACTAGATGACGGGTTTAGATACTACATGACGGGTTTAGATACTACATGACGGGTTTAGATACTACATGACGGGTTTAGATACTACATGACGGGTTTAGATACTACATGACGGGTTTAGATACTAGATGACGGGTTTAGATACTACATGACAGGTTTAGATACTACATGACGGGTTTAGATACTAGATGACGGGTTTAGATACTACATGACAGGTTTAGATACTACATGACGGGTTTAGATACTAGATGACGGGTTTAGATACTACATGACGGGTTTAGATACTACATGACAGGTTTAGATACTACATGACGGGTTTAGATACTAAATGACGGGTTTAGATACTAGATGACGGGTTTAGATACTACATGACAGGTTTAGATACTACATGACAGGTTTAGATACTACATGACAGGTTTAGATACTACATGACGGGTTTAGATACTACATGACGGGTTTAGATACTACATGACAGGTTTAGATACTACATGACGGGTTTAGATACTACATGACGGGTTTAGATACTACATGACGGGTTTAGATACTAGATGACGGGTTTAGATACTACATGACGGGTTTAGATACTAGATGACGGGTTTAGATACTACATGACGGGTTTAGATACTACATGACGGGTTTAGATACTACATGACGGGTTTAGATACTACATGACGGGTTTAGATACTAGATGACGGGTTTAGATACTAGATGACGGGTTTAGATACTAGATGACAGGTTTAGATACTAGATGACGGGTTTAGATACTAGATGACAGGTTTAGATACTAGATGACGGGTTTAGATACTACATGACGGGTTTAGATACTACATGACGGGTTTAGATACTACATGACGGGTTTAGATACTACATGACGGGTTTAGATACTACATGACGGGTTTAGATACTACATGACGGGTTTAGATACTAGATGACGGGTTTAGATACTACATGACGGGTTTAGATACTACATGACGGGTTTAGATACTAGATGACGGGTTTAGATACTAGATGACGGGTTTAGATACTACATGACGGGTTTAGATACTACATGACGGGTTTAGATACTACATGACGGGTTTAGATACTACATGACGGGTTTAGATACTACATGACGGGTTTAGATACTACATGACGGGTTTAGATACTACATGACGGGTTTAGATACTACATGACGGGTTTAGATACTACATGACGGGTTTAGATACTACATGACGGGTTTAGATACTACATGACGGGTTTAGATACTAGATGACGGGTTTAGATACTACATGACGGGTTTAGATACTACATGACGGGTTTAGATACTAGATGACGGGTTTAGATACTAGATGACGGGTTTAGATACTAGATGACGGGTTTAGATACTAGATGACGGGTTTAGATACTACATGACGGGTTTAGATACTACATGACGGGTTTAGATACTACATGACGGGTTTAGATACTAGATGACGGGTTTAGATACTAGATGACGGGTTTAGATACTAGATGACGGGTTTAGATACTACATGACGGGTTTAGATACTACATGACGGGTTTAGATACTACATGACGGGTTTAGATACTACATGACGGGTTTAGATACTAGATGACGGGTTTAGATACTAGATGACGGGTTTAGATACTAGATGACGGGTTTAGATACTACATGACGGGTTTAGATACTACATGACGGGTTTAGATACTACATGACGGGTTTAGATACTAGATGACGGGTTTAGATACTAGATGACGGGTTTAGATACTAGATGACGGGTTTAGATACTAGATGACGGGTTTAGATACTAGATGACGGGTTTAGATACTACATGACGGGTTTAGATACTACATGACGGGTTTAGATACTACATGACGGGTTTAGATACTAGATGACGGGTTTAGATACTAGATGACGGGTTTAGATACTAGATGACGGGTTTAGATACTAGATGACGGGTTTAGATACTAGATGACGGGTTTAGATACTACATGACGGGTTTAGATACTACATGACGGGTTTAGATACTAGATGACGGGTTTAGATACTACATGACGGGTTTAGATACTACATGACGGGTTTAGATACTAGATGACGGGTTTAGATACTACATGACGGGTTTAGATACTAGATGACGGGTTTAGATACTAGATGACGGGTTTAGATACTAGATGACGGGTTTAGATACTACATGACGGGTTTAGATACTACATGACGGGTTTAGATACTACATGACGGGTTTAGATACTAGATGACGGGTTTAGATACTACATGACAGGTTTAGATACTACATGACGGGTTTAGATACTAGATGATGGGTTTAGATACTACATGACGGGTTTAGATACTACATGACGGGTTTAGATACTAGATGACGGGTTTAGATACTACATGACGGGTTTAGATACTACATGACAGGTTTAGATACTACATGACAGGTTTAGATACTAAATGACGGGTTTAGATACTAGATGACGGGTTTAGATACTACATGACAGGTTTAGATACTACATGACGGGTTTAGATACTACATGACAGGTTTAGATACTACATGACAGGTTTAGATACTACATGACGGGTTTAGATACTACATGACAGGTTTAGATACTACATGACGGGTTTAGATACTACATGACGGGTTTAGATACTACATGACGGGTTTAGATACTACATGACAGGTTTAGATACTACATGACGGGTTTAGATACTACATGACGGGTTTAGATACTAGATGACGGGTTTAGATACTACATGACGGGTTTAGATACTAGATGACGGGTTTAGATACTAGATGACGGGTTTAGATACTACATGACGGGTTTAGATACTACATGACGGGTTTAGATACTACATGACGGGTTTAGATACTAGATGACGGGTTTAGATACTAGATGACGGGTTTAGATACTAGATGACAGGTTTAGATACTAGATGACGGGTTTAGATACTACATGACGGGTTTAGATACTACATGACGGGTTTAGATACTACATGACGGGTTTAGATACTACATGACGGGTTTAGATACTAGATGACGGGTTTAGATACTACATGACGGGTTTAGATACTAGATGACGGGTTTAGATACTAGATGACGGGTTTAGATACTAGATGACGGGTTTAGATACTAGATGACGGGTTTAGATACTACATGACGGGTTTAGATACTACATGACGGGTTTAGATACTACATGACGGGTTTAGATACTACATGACGGGTTTAGATACTACATGACGGGTTTAGATACTACATGACGGGTTTAGATACTACATGACGGGTTTAGATACTACATGACGGGTTT
>NW_026601183.1:0-70629 GCF_029448725.1 Salvelinus fontinalis
AACGTAAGCTTAACTTTCTGAACATTCGAGACGTGTAGCCCACTTGTCATTCTAATCTCCTTTGCATTAGCGTAGCCTCTTCTGTAGCCTGTCAACCATGTGTCTGTCTATCCCTGTTCTCTCCTCTCTGCATAGACCATACAAACGCTTCACACCGCGTGGCCGCGCCCACCCTAACCTGGTGGTCCCAGCCCGCACGACCCACGTGGAGTTCCAGGTCTCCGGTAGCCTCTGGAACTGCCGATCTGCGGCCAACAAGGCAGAGCTCATCTCAGCCTATGCGTCCCTCCAGTCCCTCGACTTCCTGGCACTGACGGAAACATGGCTCACCACAGATAACACTGCTACTCCTACTGCTCTCTCTTCGTCTGCCCACGTGTTCTCGCACACCCCGAGACCTTCTGGTCAGCGGGGTGGTGGCACCGGGATCCTCATCTCTCCCAAGTGGTCATTCTCTCTTTCTCCCCTTACCCATCTGTCTATCGCCTCCTTTGAATTCCATGCTGTCACAGTTACCAGCCCTTTCAAGCTTAACATCCTTATCATTTATCGCCCTCCAGGTTCCCTTGGAGAGTTCATCAATGAGCTTGATGCCTTGATAAGCTCCTTTCCTGAGGACGGCTCACCTCTCACAGTTCTGGGTGACTTTAACCTCCCCATGTCTACCTTTGACTCATTCCTCTCTGCCTCCTTCTTTCCACTCCTCTCCTCTTTTGACCTCACCCTCTCACCTTCCCCCCCTACTCACAAGGCAGGCAATACGCTTGACCTCATCTTTACTAGATGCTGTTCTTCCACTAACCTCATTGCAACTCCCCTCCAAGTCTCCGACCACTACCTTGTATCCTTTTCCCTCTCGCTCTCATCCAACACTTCCCACACTGCCCCTACTCGGATGGTATCGCGCCGTCCCAACCTCCGCTCTCTCTCCCCCGCTACTCTCTCCTCTTCCATCCTATCATCTCTTCCCTCTGCCCAAACCTTCTCCAACCTATCTCCTGATTCTGCCTCCTCAACCCTCCTCTCCTCCCTTTCTGCATCCTTTGACTCTCTATGTCCCCTATCCTCCAGGCCGGCTCGGTCCTCCCCTCCCGCTCCGTGGCTCGACGACTCATTGCGAGCTCACAGAACAAGGCTCCGGGCAGCCGAGCGGAAATGGAGGAAAACTCGCCTCCCTGCGGACCTGGCATCCTTTCACTCCCTCCTCTCTACATTTTCCTCTTCTGTCTCTGCTGCTAAAGCCACTTTCTACCACTCTAAATTCCAAGCATCTGCCTCTAACCCTAGGAAGCTCTTTGCCACCTTCTCCTCCCTCCTGAATCCTCCTCCCCCTCCCCCCCCCTCCTCCCTCTCTGCAGACGACTTCGTCAACCATTTTGAAAAGAAGGTCAACGACATCCGATCCTCGTTTGCTAAGTCAAACGACACCGCTGGTTCTGCTCACACTGCCCAACCCTGTGCTTTGACCTCTTTCTCCCCTCTCTCTCCAGATGAAATCTCGCGTCTTGTGACGGCCGGCCGCCCAACAACCTGCCCGCTTGACCCTATCCCCTCCTCTCTTCTCCAGACCATTTCCGGAGACCTTCTACCTTACCTCACCTCGCTCATCAACTCATCCTTGACCGCTGGCTACGTCCCTTCCGTCTTCAAGAGAGCGAGAGTTGCACCCCTTCTGAAAAAACCTACACTCGATCCCTCCGATGTCAACAACTACAGACCAGTATCCCTTCTTTCTTTTCTCTCCAAAACTCTTGAACGTGCCGTCCTTGGCCAGCTCTCCTGCTATCTCTCTCAGAATGACCTTCTTGATCCAAATCAGTCAGGTTTCAAGACTAGTCACTCAACTGAGACTGCTCTTCTCTGTATCACGGAGGCGCTCCGCACTGCTAAAGCTAACGCTCTCTCCTCTGCTCTCATCCTTCTAGACCTATCGGCTGCCTTCGATACTGTGAGCCATCAGATCCTCCTCTCCACCCTCTCCGAGTTGGGCATCTCCGGCGCGGCCCACGCTTGGATTGCGTCCTACCTGACAGGTCGCTCCTACCAGGTGGCGTGGCGAGAATCTGTCTCCTCACCACGCGCTCTCACCACTGGTGTCCCCCAGGGCTCTGTTCTAGGCCCTCTCCTATTCTCGCTATACACCAAGTCACTTGGCTCTGTCATAACCTCACATGGTCTCTCCTATCATTGCTATGCAGACGACACACAATTAATCTTCTCCTTTCCCCCTTCTGATGACCAGGTGGCGAATCGCATCTCTGCATGTCTGGCAGACATATCAGTGTGGATGACGGATCACCACCTCAAGCTGAACCTCGGCAAGACGGAGCTGCTCTTCCTCCCGGGGAAGGACTGTCCGTTCCATGATCTCGCCATCACGGTTGACAACTCCATTGTGTCCTCCTCCCAGAGCGCTAAGAACCTTGGCGTGATCCTGGACAACACCCTGTCGTTCTCCACCAACATCAAGGCGGTGGCCCGTTCCTGTAGGTTCATGCTCTACAACATCCGCAGAGTACGACCCTGCCTCACACAGGAAGCGGCGCAGGTCCTAATCCAGGCACTTGTCATCTCCCGTCTGGATTACTGCAACTCGCTGTTGGCTGGGCTCCCTGCCTGTGCCATTAAACCCCTACAACTCATCCAGAACGCCGCAGCCCGTCTGGTGTTCAACCTTCCCAAGTTCTCTCACGTCACCCCGCTCCTCCGCTCTCTCCACTGGCTTCCAGTTGAAGCTCGCATCCGCTATGAGACCATGGTGCTTGCCTACGGAGCTGTGAGGGGAACGGCACCTCAGTACCTTCAGGCTCTGATCAGGCCCTACACCCAAACAAGGGCACTGCGTTCATCCACCTCTGGCCTGCTCGCCTCCCTACCACTGAGGAAGTACAGTTCCCGCTCAGCCCAGTCAAAACTGTTCGCTGCTCTGGCACCCCAATGGTGGAACAAACTCCCTCACGACGCCAGGACAGCGGAGTCAATCACCACCTTCCGGAGACACCTGAAACCCCACCTCTTCAAGGAATACCTAGGATAAAGCAATCCTTCTGCCCCCCCCCCCCCCTTAAAAGATCTAGATGCACTATTGTAAAGTGGCTGTTCCACTGGATGTCATAAGGTGAATGCACCAATTTGTAAGTCGCTCTGGATAAGAGCGTCTGCTAAATGACTTAAATGTAAATGTAATAAGGGAGACTAGACATCTACCAACCCACTTCAACTATCAGATTAGATCCATAAGGGAGACTAGACATCTACCACCCCACTACCATTATCAGATTAGAGCCATAAGGGAGACTAGACATCTACCACCCCACTATCACTCTCAGATTAGAGCCATGAGGGAGACTAGACATCTCCCACCCCACTAACACTATCAGATTAGAGCCATAAAGGAGACTAGACATCTACCACCCGCCTATCACTATGAGATTAGAGCCTTAAAGGAGACTAGGCATCTACCACCCCACTACCACTATCAGATTAGAGCCATAAGGGAGACTAGACATCAGATTAGAGCCATAAGGGAGACTAGACATCTACCACCCCACACCACTAACAGATTAGAGCCATAAGGGAGACTAGACATCTACCACCACACAACCACTATCAGATTAGAGCCAGAAGGGAGACTAGACATCTACCACCCCACTACCACTATCAGATTAGAGCCATAAGGGAGACTAGACATCTACCACCCCAATACCACTATTAGATTAGAGCCATACGGGAGACAAGACATCTACCACCCCACTACCACTATCAAGTTAGAGCCATAAGGGAGTCTAGACATCTACCACCCCAATACCACTATTAGATTAGTGCCATAAGGGAGACTAGACATCTACCACCCCACTAACACTATCAGGTTAGAGCCATAAGGGAGTCTAGACATCAGATTAGAGCCATAAGGGAGACTAGACATCTACCACCCCCCTACCACTATGAGATTAGAGACATAAGGGAGACTAGACATCTCCCACCCCACTACCATTATCAGATTAGAGCCATAAGGGAGACTAGACATCTCCCAACCCACTAACACTATCCGATTAGAGCCATAAGGGAGACAAGACATCTACCACCCCACTACCACTATAATATTAGAGACATACATGAGACTAGACATCTCCCAGCCCACTACCACGATCAGATTATAGCAATAAGGGAGACTAGACATCTCCCACCCCACTACCATTATCAGATTAGAGCCATAAGGGAGACTAGACATCTACCACTATAAAATTAGAGACATAAGGGAGACTAGACATCTCCCACCCCACTACCACTATCAGATTAGAGCCATAAGGGAGACTAGACATCTCCCACCCCACTAACACTATCCGATTAGAGCCATAAGGGAGACTAGACATCAGATTAGAGCCATAAGGGAGCCTAGACATCTACCACCCCACTACCACTAACAGATTAGAGCCATAAGGGAGACTAGACATCTACCACCCCACAACCACTATCAGATTAGAGCCATAAGGGAGACTAGAAATCTACCACCCCACAACCACTATCAGATTAGAGCCATAAGGGAGACTAGACATCTCCCACCCCACTAACAATATCAGACTAGAGCCATAAGGGAGACTAGACATATACCACCCCCCTACCACTATGAGATTAGAGACATAAGGGAGACTAGACATCTCCCACCCCACTACCATTATCAGATTAGAGCCATAAGGGAGACTAGACATCTACCACTATAAAATTAGAGACATAAGGGAGACTAGACATCTCCCACCCCACTACCACTATCAGATTAGAGCCATAAGGACATCCGGTTTGGAGCGAGCGGTCGCATTTGCATTCGCTCTGCAGGTAGTATAACTTTTCGTTTCATTTTCATTACATTTCATTACATTTCATTATAGTACAACGGTTTAATTTGTCTAACCTTAGCAATTTCTTCTTAGCTAGCTACTTAGCCGTCTGTGTATAAAAGATAATTGCGTAATTATCGTATTCCGTCGTCTATCGTAGTCCACACTGCTATCTGCCCAGCAGCCAGCAAACGTCCACCGTCTACCGAATAGTAGTATAAACTTTTCATTACATTTCACTACAGTACAACGGTTTGATTTGTTTGATCTTAGCTAGCTACATAGCCGTCTTTGCATCAAACATAATTGTGTAGTTATTGAGGTTCGCCAGCCAGCTATTTTCGCCCTAACGTAACGCAACGTAGCCAACACTGCCAGCTAGCCAGCTTGCCACCGAATAGCAGCATTGTAGAAACGAGTGCATTACAACGGAACGACTTGATCAGTGTAGTGTTGGCTGACTACACAGTTGTCTTTGCTATCTTTGATTTGTATTTGTTCGATCTTAGCTAGCTACTTAGCTGGCTACATAGCCGTCTTTGTATCGGTGATAATTGTGTAGTTATCAAGGTTCGCTGAGGTTCGCTAGCCAGGTATTCTCGCCCTAACGTAACGTAACGTAACGTAGTCAACCCTGCTAGCTAGCCAGCTAGCCACCGATTAGCAGGACTGTAGAAACGATTACATTACAACGGAACGACTTGACTTGTGTAGTGTTAGCTAGCTACATAGTTTTCTTTGCTATCTTTTTATCTAAGATAATTGTGTAGCTTTGAGTAATTATCGGTTAGCTAGCCAGCTATTTTCCGCCTGCCGCGCTGCCGTCCTCCTACCTAGCCAACACTGCTAGCTAGCCAACTTCTACCGAATAGCAGCACTGTAGAAACTTACATTACAACGGAACGACTTGATTAGCGTAGTGTTAGCTAGTTGTCTTTGCTGTCCCTGTATCCATGATAATTGTGTAGTTTAGAGAAATTTAGTGAAATTGTCGAGGTTACCTAGCCAGCTTCACTTTCAACAACGTAGCCACTGCTAGCCAGGCTACTTCACCAGCCAGCAGTACTATATCATTTTAGTCAATAAGATCTTGTATTTTATTTTAATTTTTTTGCAACGTAAGCTTAACTTTCTGAACATTCGAGACGTGTAGCCCACTTGTCATTCTAATCTCCTTTGCATTAGCGTAGCCTCTTCTGTAGCCTGTCAACCATGTGTCTGTCTATCCCTGTTCTCTCCTCTCTGCATAGACCATACAAACGCTTCACACCGCGTGGCCGCGCCCACCCTAACCTGGTGGTCCCAGCCCGCACGACCCACGTGGAGTTCCAGGTCTCCGGTAGCCTCTGGAACTGCCGATCTGCGGCCAACAAGGCAGAGCTCATCTCAGCCTATGCGTCCCTCCAGTCCCTCGACTTCCTGGCACTGACGGAAACATGGCTCACCACAGATAACACTGCTACTCCTACTGCTCTCTCTTCGTCTGCCCACGTGTTCTCGCACACCCCGAGACCTTCTGGTCAGCGGGGTGGTGGCACCGGGATCCTCATCTCTCCCAAGTGGTCATTCTCTCTTTCTCCCCTTACCCATCTGTCTATCGCCTCCTTTGAATTCCATGCTGTCACAGTTACCAGCCCTTTCAAGCTTAACATCCTTATCATTTATCGCCCTCCAGGTTCCCTTGGAGAGTTCATCAATGAGCTTGATGCCTTGATAAGCTCCTTTCCTGAGGACGGCTCACCTCTCACAGTTCTGGGTGACTTTAACCTCCCCATGTCTACCTTTGACTCATTCCTCTCTGCCTCCTTCTTTCCACTCCTCTCCTCTTTTGACCTCACCCTCTCACCTTCCCCCCCTACTCACAAGGCAGGCAATACGCTTGACCTCATCTTTACTAGATGCTGTTCTTCCACTAACCTCATTGCAACTCCCCTCCAAGTCTCCGACCACTACCTTGTATCCTTTTCCCTCTCGCTCTCATCCAACACTTCCCACACTGCCCCTACTCGGATGGTATCGCGCCGTCCCAACCTCCGCTCTCTCTCCCCCGCTACTCTCTCCTCTTCCATCCTATCATCTCTTCCCTCTGCCCAAACCTTCTCCAACCTATCTCCTGATTCTGCCTCCTCAACCCTCCTCTCCTCCCTTTCTGCATCCTTTGACTCTCTATGTCCCCTATCCTCCAGGCCGGCTCGGTCCTCCCCTCCCGCTCCGTGGCTCGACGACTCATTGCGAGCTCACAGAACAAGGCTCCGGGCAGCCGAGCGGAAATGGAGGAAAACTCGCCTCCCTGCGGACCTGGCATCCTTTCACTCCCTCCTCTCTACATTTTCCTCTTCTGTCTCTGCTGCTAAAGCCACTTTCTACCACTCTAAATTCCAAGCATCTGCCTCTAACCCTAGGAAGCTCTTTGCCACCTTCTCCTCCCTCCTGAATCCTCCTCCCCCTCCCCCCCCCTCCTCCCTCTCTGCAGACGACTTCGTCAACCATTTTGAAAAGAAGGTCAACGACATCCGATCCTCGTTTGCTAAGTCAAACGACACCGCTGGTTCTGCTCACACTGCCCAACCCTGTGCTTTGACCTCTTTCTCCCCTCTCTCTCCAGATGAAATCTCGCGTCTTGTGACGGCCGGCCGCCCAACAACCTGCCCGCTTGACCCTATCCCCTCCTCTCTTCTCCAGACCATTTCCGGAGACCTTCTACCTTACCTCACCTCGCTCATCAACTCATCCTTGACCGCTGGCTACGTCCCTTCCGTCTTCAAGAGAGCGAGAGTTGCACCCCTTCTGAAAAAACCTACACTCGATCCCTCCGATGTCAACAACTACAGACCAGTATCCCTTCTTTCTTTTCTCTCCAAAACTCTTGAACGTGCCGTCCTTGGCCAGCTCTCCTGCTATCTCTCTCAGAATGACCTTCTTGATCCAAATCAGTCAGGTTTCAAGACTAGTCACTCAACTGAGACTGCTCTTCTCTGTATCACGGAGGCGCTCCGCACTGCTAAAGCTAACGCTCTCTCCTCTGCTCTCATCCTTCTAGACCTATCGGCTGCCTTCGATACTGTGAGCCATCAGATCCTCCTCTCCACCCTCTCCGAGTTGGGCATCTCCGGCGCGGCCCACGCTTGGATTGCGTCCTACCTGACAGGTCGCTCCTACCAGGTGGCGTGGCGAGAATCTGTCTCCTCACCACGCGCTCTCACCACTGGTGTCCCCCAGGGCTCTGTTCTAGGCCCTCTCCTATTCTCGCTATACACCAAGTCACTTGGCTCTGTCATAACCTCACATGGTCTCTCCTATCATTGCTATGCAGACGACACACAATTAATCTTCTCCTTTCCCCCTTCTGATGACCAGGTGGCGAATCGCATCTCTGCATGTCTGGCAGACATATCAGTGTGGATGACGGATCACCACCTCAAGCTGAACCTCGGCAAGACGGAGCTGCTCTTCCTCCCGGGGAAGGACTGTCCGTTCCATGATCTCGCCATCACGGTTGACAACTCCATTGTGTCCTCCTCCCAGAGCGCTAAGAACCTTGGCGTGATCCTGGACAACACCCTGTCGTTCTCCACCAACATCAAGGCGGTGGCCCGTTCCTGTAGGTTCATGCTCTACAACATCCGCAGAGTACGACCCTGCCTCACACAGGAAGCGGCGCAGGTCCTAATCCAGGCACTTGTCATCTCCCGTCTGGATTACTGCAACTCGCTGTTGGCTGGGCTCCCTGCCTGTGCCATTAAACCCCTACAACTCATCCAGAACGCCGCAGCCCGTCTGGTGTTCAACCTTCCCAAGTTCTCTCACGTCACCCCGCTCCTCCGCTCTCTCCACTGGCTTCCAGTTGAAGCTCGCATCCGCTATGAGACCATGGTGCTTGCCTACGGAGCTGTGAGGGGAACGGCACCTCAGTACCTTCAGGCTCTGATCAGGCCCTACACCCAAACAAGGGCACTGCGTTCATCCACCTCTGGCCTGCTCGCCTCCCTACCACTGAGGAAGTACAGTTCCCGCTCAGCCCAGTCAAAACTGTTCGCTGCTCTGGCACCCCAATGGTGGAACAAACTCCCTCACGACGCCAGGACAGCGGAGTCAATCACCACCTTCCGGAGACACCTGAAACCCCACCTCTTCAAGGAATACCTAGGATAAAGCAATCCTTCTGCCCCCCCCCCCCCTTAAAAGATCTAGATGCACTATTGTAAAGTGGCTGTTCCACTGGATGTCATAAGGTGAATGCACCAATTTGTAAGTCGCTCTGGATAAGAGCGTCTGCTAAATGACTTAAATGTAAATGTAATAAGGGAGACTAGACATCTACCAACCCACTTCAACTATCAGATTAGATCCATAAGGGAGACTAGACATCTACCACCCCACTACCATTATCAGATTAGAGCCATAAGGGAGACTAGACATCTACCACCCCACTATCACTCTCAGATTAGAGCCATGAGGGAGACTAGACATCTCCCACCCCACTAACACTATCAGATTAGAGCCATAAAGGAGACTAGACATCTACCACCCGCCTATCACTATGAGATTAGAGCCTTAAAGGAGACTAGGCATCTACCACCCCACTACCACTATCAGATTAGAGCCATAAGGGAGACTAGACATCTCCCACCCCACTAACACTATCCGATTAGAGCCATAAGGGAGACTAGACATCAGATTAGAGCCATAAGGGAGACTAGACATCTACCACCCCACTACCACTAACAGATTAGAGCCATAAGGGAGACTAGACATCTACCACCAAACAACCACTATCAGATTAGAGCCATAAGGGGGACTAGGCATCTACCACCACACTACCACTATCAGATTAGAGCCACAAGGGAGACAAGACATCTACCACCCCACTACCACTATAAAATTATAGACATACGTGAGACTAGACATCTCCCACCCCACTACCACTATCAGATTATAGCCATAAGGGAGACTAGACATCTACCAACCAATTTCCACTATCAGATTAGATCCATAAGGGAGACTAGACATCTACCACCCCACTACCACTATCAGATTAGAGCCATAAGGGAGACTAGGCATCTATCACCACACTACCACTATCAGATTAGAGCCACAAGGGAGACAAGACATCTACCACCCCACTACCACTATAAAATTAGAGACATACATGAGACTAGACATCTCCCAGCCCACTACCACTATCAGATTATAGCCATAAGGGAGACTAGACATCTACCAACCAACTTCCACTATCAGATTAGATCCATAAGGGAGACTAGACATCTACCACCGCACTACCACTATCAGATTAGAGCCATACGGGAGACAAGACATCTACCACCCCACTACCACTATCAGATTAGAGCCATAAGGGAGCCTAGACATCTCCCACCCCAATACCACTATCAGGTTAGAGCCATAAGGGAGTCTAGACATCTCCCACCCCACTAACACTATCCGATTAGAGCCATAAGGGAGACTAGACATCAGATTAGAGCCATAAGGGAGACTAAACATCTACCAACCCACTACCACTAACAGATTAGAGCCATAAGGGAGACTAGACATCTACCACCCCACAACCACTATCAGATTAGAGCCATAAGGGAGACTAGAAATCTACCACCCCACAACCACTATCAGATTAGAGCCATAAGGGAGACTAGACATCTCCCACCCCACTAACAATATCAGACTAGAGCCATAAGGGAGACTAGACATCTACCAACCTCCTACCACTATGAGATTAGAGACATAAGGGAGACTAGACATCTCCCACCCCACTACCACTATCAGATTAGAGCCATAAGGGAGACTAGACATCTCCCACCCCACTAACACTATCCGATTAGAGCCATAAGGGAGACTAGACATCAGATTAGAGCCATAAGGGAGACTAGACATCTACCAACCCACTACCACTAACAGATTAGAGCCATAAGGGAGACTAGACATCTACCACCACACAACCACTATCAGATTAGAGCCATAAGGGAGACTAGAAATCTACCACCCCACAACCACTATCAGATTAGAGCCATAAGGGAGACTAGACATCTCCCACCCCACTAACAATATCAGACTAGAGCCATAAGGGAGACTAGACATATACCACCCCCCTACCACTATGAGATTAGAGACATAAGGGAGACTAGACATCTCCCACCCCACTACCATTATCAGATTAGAGCCATAAGGGAGACTAGACATCTACCACTATAAAATTAGAGACATAAGGGAGACTAGACATCTCCCACCCCACTACCACTATCAGATTAGAGCCATAAGGGAGACTAGACATCTACCAACCCACTTCCACTATCAGATTAGATCCATAAGGGAGACTAGACATCTACCACCCCACTACCACTATCAGATTAGAGCCAAAAGGGAGACTAGACATCTACCAACCCACTATCACTCTCAGATTAGAGCCATGAGGGAGACTAGACATCTCCCACCCCACAAACACTATCAGATTAGAGCCATAAAGGAGACTAGACATCTACCACCCGCCTATCACTATGAGATTAGAGCCTTAAAGGAGACTAGGCATCTACCACCCCACTACCACTATCAGATTAGAGCCATAAGGGAGACTAGACATCTCCCACCCCACTAACACTATCCGATTAGAGGCATAAGGGAGACTAGACATCAGATTAGAGCCATAAGGGAGACTAGACATCTACCACCCCACTACCACTAACAGATTAGAGCCATAAGGGAGACTAGACATCTACCACCAAACAACCACTATCAGATTAGAGCCATAAGGGAGACTAGGCATCTACCACCACACTACCACTATCAGATTAGAGCCACAAGGGAGACAAGACATCTACCACCCCACTACCACTATAAAATTATAGACATACGTGAGACTAGACATCTCCCACCCCACTACCACTATCAGATTATAGCCATAAGGGAGACTAGACATCTACCAACCAACTTCCACTATCAGATTAGATCCATAAGGGAGACTAGACATCTACCACCCCACTACCACTATCAGATTAGAGCCATAAGGGAGACTAGGCATCTACCACCACACTACCACTATCAGATTAGAGCCACAAGGGAGACAAGACATCTACCACCCCACTACCACTATAAAATTAGAAACATACATGAGACTAGACATCTCCCAGCCCACTACCACTATCAGATTATAGCCATAAGGGAGACTAGACATCTACCAAGCAACTTCCACTATCAGATTAGATCCATAACTGAGACTAGACATCTACCACCGCACTACCGCTATCAGATTAGAGCCATACGGGAGACAAGACATCTACCACCCCACTACCACTATCAAATTAGAGCCATAAGGGAGACTAGACATCTACCACCCCAATAACACTATTAGATTAGTGCCATAAGGGAGACTAGACATCTACCACCCAACTAACACTATCAGGTTAGAGCCATAAGGGAGTCTAGACATCAGATTAGAGCCATAAGGGAGACTAGACATCTACCACCCCCCTACCACTATGAGATTAGAGACATAAGGGAGACTAGACATCTCCCACCCCACTACCACTATCAGATTAGAGCCATAAGGGAGACTAGACATCTCCCACCCCACTAACACTATCCGATTAGAGCCATAAGGGAGACTAGACATCAGATTAGAGCCATAAGGGAGACTAGACATCTACCACCCCACTACCACTAACAGATTAGAGCCATAACGGAGACTAGACATCTACCACCCCACAACCACTATCAGATTAGAGCCATAAGGGAGACTAGACATCTACCACCCCACTATCACTCTCAGATTAGAGCCATGAGGGAGACTAGACATCTCCCACCCCACTAACACTATCAGATTAGAGCCATAAAGGAGACTAGACATCTACCACCCCACAACCACTATCAGATTAGAGCCTTAAAGGAGACTAGACATCTACCACCCCACAACCACTATCAGATTAGAGCCATAAGGGAGACTAGACATCTACCACCCCACAACCACTATCAGATTAGAGCCATAAGGGAGACTAGAAATCTACCACCCCACAACCACTATCAGATTAGAGCCATAAGGGAGACTAGACATCTCCCACCCCACTAACAATATCAGACTAGAGCCATAAGGGAGACTAGACATCTACCACCCCCCTACCACTATGAGATTAGAGACATAAGGGAGACTAGACATCTCCCACCCCACTACCACTATCAGATTAGAGCCATAAGGGAGACTAGACATCTCCCACCCCACTAACACTATCCGATTAGAGCCATAAGGGAGACTAGACATCAGATTAGTGCCATAAGGGAGACTAGACATCTACCAACCCACTACCACTAACAGATTAGAGCCATAAGGGAGACTAGACATCTACCACCCCACAACCACTATCAGATTAGAGCCATAAGGGAGACTAGAAATCTACCACCCCACAACCACTATCAGATTAGAGCCATAAGGGAGACTAGACATCTCCCACCCCACTAACAATATCAGACTAGAGCCATAAGGGAGACTAGACATATACCACCCCCCTACCACTATGAGATTAGAGACATAAGGGAGACTAGACATCTCCCACCCCACTACCATTATCAGATTAGAGCCATAAGGGAGACTAGACATCTACCACTATAAAATTAGAGACATAAGGGAGACTAGACATCTCCCACCCCACTACCACTATCAGATTAGAGCCATAAGGGAGACTAGACATCTACCAACCCACTTCCACTATCAGATTAGATCCATAAGGGAGACTAGACATCTACCACCCCACTACCACTATCAGATTAGAGCCAAAAGGGAGACTAGACATCTACCACCCCACTATCACTCTCAGATTAGAGCCATGAGGGAGACTAGACATCTCCCACCCCACCAACACTATCAGATTAGAGCCATAAAGGAGACTAGACATCAGATTAGAGCCATAAGGGAGACTAGACATCTACCACCCCACTACCACTAACAGATTAGAGCCATAAGGGAGACTAGACATCTACCACCAAACAACCACTATCAGATTAGAGCCATAAGGGAGACTAGGCATCTACCACCACACTACCACTATCAGATTAGAGCCACAAGGGAGACAAGACATCTACCACCCCACTACCACTATAAAATTATAGACATACGTGAGACTAGACATCTCCCACCCCACTACCACTATCAGATTATAGCCATAAGGGAGACTAGACATCTACCAACCAACTTCCACTATCAGATTAGATCCATAAGGGAGACTAGACATCTACCACCCCACTACCACTATCAGATTAGAGCCATAAGGGAGACTAGGCATCTACCACCACACTACCACTATCAGATTAGAGCCACAAGGGAGACAAGACATCTACTACCCCACTACCACTATAAAATTAGAAACATACATGAGACTAGACATCTCCCAGCCCACTACCACTATCAGATTATAGCCATAAGGGAGACTAGACATCTACCAACCAACTTCCACTATCAGATTAGATCCATAAGGGAGACTAGACATCTACCACCGCACTACCGCTATCAGATTAGAGCCATACGGGAGACAAGACATCTACCACCCCTCTACCACTATCAAATTAGAGCCATAAGGGAGACTAGACATCTACCACCCCAATAACACTATTAGATTAGTGCCATAAGGGAGACTAGACATCTACCACCCAACTAACACTATCAGGTTAGAGCCATAAGGGAGTCTAGACATCAGATTAGAGCCATAAGGGAGACTAGACATCTACCACCCCCCTACCACTATGAGATTAGAGACATAAGGGAGACTAGACATCTCCCACCCCACTACCACTATCAGATTAGAGCCATAAGGGAGACTAGACATCTCCCACCCCACTAACACTATCCGATTAGAGCCATAAGGGAGACTAGACATCAGATTAGAGCCATAAGGGAGACTAGACATCTACCACCCCACTACCACTAACAGATTAGAGCCATAACGGAGACTAGACATCTACCACCCCACAACCACTATCAGATTAGAGCCATAAGGGAGACTAGAAATCTACCACCCCAATACCACTATCAGATTAGAGCCATAAGGGAGACTAGACATCTCCCACCCCACTAACAATATCAGACTAGAGCCATAAGGGAGACTAGACATATACCACCCCCCTACCACTATGAGATTAGAGACATAAGGGAGACTATACATCTCCCACCCCACTACCATTATCAGATTAGAGCCATAAGGGAGACTAGACATCTACCACTATAAAATTAGAGACATAAGGGAGACTAGACATCTCCCACCCCACTACCACTATCAGATTAGAGCCATAAGGGAGACTAGACATCTACCAACCCACTTCCACTATCAGATTAGATCCATAAGGGAGACTAGACATCTACCACCCCACTACCACTATCAGATTAGAGCCATAAGGGAGACTAGACATCTACCACCCCACTATCACTATCAGATTAGAGCCATGAGGGAGACTAGACATCTCCCACCCCACTAACACTATCAGATTAGAGCCATAAAGGAGACTAGACATCTACCACCCGCCTATCACTATGAGATTAGAGCCTTAAAGGAGACTAGGCATCTACCACCCCACTACCACTATCAGATTAGAGCCATAAGGGAGACTAGACATCTCCCACCCCACTAACACTATCCGATTAGAGCCATAAGGGAGACTAGACATCAGATTAGAGCCATAAGGGAGACTAGACATCTACAACCCCACTACCACTAACAGATTAGAGCCATAAGGGAGACTAGACATCTACACCAAACAACCACTATCAGATTAGAGCCATAAGGGAGACTAGGCATCTACCACCACACTACCACTATCAGATTAGAGCCACAAGGGAGAAAAGACATCTACCACCCCACTACCACTATAAAATTATAGACATACGTGAGACTAGACATCTCCCACCCCAATACCACTATCAGATTATAGCCATAAGGGAGACTAGACATCTACCAACCAACTTCCACTATCAGATTAGATCCATGAGGGAGACTAGACATCTACCACCCCACTACCACTATCAGATTAGAGCCATAAGGGAGACTAGGCATCTACCACCACACTACCACTATCAGATTAGAGCCACAAGGGAGACAAGACATCTACTACCCCACTACCACTATAAAATTAGAAACATACATGAGACTAGACATCTCCCAGCCCACTATCACTATCAGATTAGAGCCATGAGGGAGACTAGACATCTCCCACCCCACTAACACTATCAGATTAGAGCCATAAAGGAGACTAGACATCTACCACCCGCCTATCACTATGAGATTAGAGCCTTAAAGGAGACTAGGCATCTACCACCCCACTACCACTATCAGATTAGAGCCATAAGGGAGACTAGACATCTCCCACCCCACTAACACTATCCGATTAGAGCCATAAGGGAGACTAGACATCAGATTAGAGCCATAAGGGAGACTAGACATCTACCACCCCACTACCACTAACAGATTAGAGCCATAAGGGAGACTAGACATCTACACCAAACAACCACTATCAGATTAGAGCCATAAGGGAGACTAGGCATCTACCACCACACTACCACTATCAGATTAGAGCCACAAGGGAGAGAAGACATCTACCACCCCACTACCACTATAAAATTATAGACATACGTGAGACTAGACATCTCCCACCCCAATACCACTATCAGATTATAGCCATAAGGGAGACTAGACATCTACCAACCAACTTCCACTATCAGATTAGATCCATGAGGGAGACTAGACATCTACCACCCCACTACCACTATCAGATTAGAGCCATAAGGGAGACTAGGCATCTACCACCACACTACCACTATCAGATTAGAGCCACAAGGGAGACAAGACATCTACTACCCCACTACCACTATAAAATTAGAAACATACATGAGACTAGACATCTCCCAGCCCACTACCACTATCAGATTATAGCCATAAGGGAGACTAGACATCTACCAACCAACTTCCACTATCAGATTAGATCCATAAGGGAGACTAGACATCTACCACCGCACTACCGCTATCAGATTAGAGCCATACGGGAGACAAGACATCTACCACCCCACTACCACTATCAAATTAGAGCCATAAGGGAGACTAGACATCTACCACCCCAATAACACTATTAGATTAGTGCCATAAGGGAGACTAGACATCTACCACCCAACTAACACTATCAGGTTAGAGCCATAAGGGAGTCTAGACATCAGATTAGAGCCATAAAGGAGACTAGACATCTACCACCCCCCTACCACTATGAGATTAGAGACATAAGGGAGACTAGACATCTCCCACCCCACTACCACTATCAGATTAGAGCCATAAGGGAGACTAGACATCTCCCACCCCACTAACACTATCCGATTAGAGCCATAAGGGAGACTAGACATCAGATTAGAGCCATAAGGGAGACTAGACATCTACCACCCCACTACCACTAACAGATTAGAGCCATAACGGAGACTAGACATCTACCACCCCACAACCACTATCAGATTAGAGCCATAAGGGAGACTAGAAATCTACCACCCCAATACCACTATCAGATTAGAGCCATAAGGGAGACTAGACATCTCCCACCCCACTAACAATATCAGACTAGAGCCATAAGGGAGACTAGACATATACCACCCCCCTACCACTATGAGATTAGAGACATAAGGGAGACTATACATCTCCCACCCCACTACCATTATCAGATTAGAGCCATAAGGGAGACTAGACATCTACCACTATAAAATTAGAGACATAAAGGAGACTAGACATCTCCCACCCCACTACCACTATCAGATTAGAGCCATAAGGGAGACTAGACATCTACCAACCCACTTCCACTATCAGATTAGATCCATAAGGGAGACTAGACATCTACCACCCCACTACCACTATCAGATTAGAGCCATAAGGGAGACTAGACATCTACCACCCCACTATCACTATCAGATTAGAGCCATGAGGGAGACTAGACATCTCCCACCCCACTAACACTATCAGATTAGAGCCATAAAGGAGACTAGACATCTACCACCCGCCTATCACTATGAGATTAGAGCCTTAAAGGAGACTAGGCATCTACCACCCCACTACCACTATCAGATTAGAGCCATAAGGGAGACTAGACATCTCCCACCCCACTAACACTATCCGATTAGAGCCATAAGGGAGACTAGACATCAGATTAGAGCCATAAGGGAGACTAGACATCTACCACCCCACTACCACTAACAGATTAGAGCCATAAGGGAGACTAGACATCTACCACCAAACAACCACTATCAGATTAGAGCCATAAGGGAGACTAGGCATCTACCACCACACTAACACTATCAGATTAGAGCCACAAGGGAGAAAAGACATCTACCACCCCACTACCACTATAAAATTATAGACATACGTGAGACTAGACATCTCCCACCCCACTACCACTATCAGATTATAGCCATAAGGGAGACTAGACATCTACCAACCAACTTCCACTATCAGATTAGATCCATGAGGGAGACTAGACATCTACCACCCCACTACCACTATCAGATTAGAGCCATAAGGGAGACTAGGCATCTACCACCACACTACCACTATCAGATTAGAGCCACAAGGGAGACAAGACATCTACCACCCCACTACCACTATAAAATTATAGACATACGTGAGACTAGACATCTCCCACCCCACTACCACTATCAGATTATAGGCATAAGGGAGAATAGACATCTACCAACCAACTTCCACTATCAGATTAGATCCATAAGGGAGACTAGACATCTACCACCCCACTACCACTATCAGATTAGAGCCATAAGGGAGACTAGACATCTCCCACCCCACTAACACTATCAGATTAGATCCATAAGGGATACAAGACATCTACCACCCCACTACCACTATAAAATTAGAGACAAAAGGGAGACTAGACATCTCCCACCCCACTAACACTATCAGATTAGAGCCATAAGGGAGACTAGACATCTACCACCCCACTACCACTATCAGATTAGAGCCATAAGGGAGACTAGACATCTCCCACCCCACTACCACTATCAGATTAGAGTCATAAGGGAGACTAGACATCTATCACCACACAACCACTATCAGATTAGAGCCATAAGGGAGACAAGACATCTCCCACCCCACTACCACTATCAGATTAGAGCCATAAGGGAGTCTAGACATCTACCACCCCACTACCACTATCAGATTAGAACCATAAGGGAGACTAGACATCTCCCAGCCCACTAACACTATCAGATTAGAGCCATAAGGGACTCTAGACATCTCCCACCCCACTACCACTATGAGATTAGAGACATAAGGGAGCCTAGACATCTCCCACCCCACTACCACTATCAGATTAGAGCCATAAGGGAGACTAGACATCTCCCACCCCACTAACACTATCAGATTAGAGCCATAAGGGAGACTAGACATCAGATTAGAGCCATAAGGGAGACTAGACATCTACCACCCCTCTACCACTAACAGATTAGAGCCATAACGGAGACTAGACATCTACCACCCTACAACCACTATCAGATTAGAGCCATAAGGGAGACTAGAAATCTACCACACCACAACCACTATCAGATTAGAGCCATAAGGGAGACTAGACATCTCCCACCCCACTAACAATATCAGACTAGAGCCATAAGGGAGACTAGACATATACCACCCCCCTACCACTATGAGATTAGAGACATAAGGGAGACTAGACATCTCCCACCCCACTACCATTATCAGATTAGAGCCATAAGGGAGAATAGACATCTACCACTATAAAATTAGAGACATAAGGGAGACTAGACATCTCCCACCCCACTACCACTATCAGATTAGAGCCATAAGGGAGACTAGACATCTACCACCCCACTACCACTATCAGATTAGAGCCATAAGGGAGACTAGACATCTACCACCCCACTATCACTATCAGATTAGAGCCATGAGGGAGACTAGACATCTCCCACCCCACTAACACTATCAGATTAGAGCCATAAAGGAGACTAGACATCTACCACCCGCCTATCACTATGAGATTAGAGCCTTAAAGGAGACTAGGCATCTACCACCCCACTACCACTATCAGATTAGAGCCATAAGGGAGACTAGACATCTCCCACCCCACTAACACTATCCGATTAGAGCCATAAGGGAGACTAGACATCAGATTAGAGCCATAAGGGAGACTAGACATCTACCACCCCACTACCACTAACAGATTAGAGCCATAAGGGAGACTAGACATCTACCACCAAACAACCACTATCAGATTAGAGCCATAAGGGAGACTAGGCATCTACCACCACACTACCACTATCAGATTAGAGCCACAAGGGAGAAAAGACATCTACCACCCCAAAACCACTATAAAATTATAGACATACGTGAGAATAGACATCTCCCACCCCACTACCAGATTATAGCCATAAGGGAGACTAGACATCTACCAACCAACTTCCACTATCAGATTAGATCCATAAGGGAGACTAGACATCTACCTCCCCACTACCACTATCAGATTAGAGCCATAAGGGAGACTAGGCATCTACCACCACACTACCACTATCAGATTAGAGCCACAAGGGAGACAAGACATCTACCACCCCACTACCACTATAAAATTATAGACATACGTGAGACTAGACATCTCCCACCCCACTACCACTATCAGATTATAGGCATAAGGGAGAATAGACATCTACCAACCAACTTCCACTATCAGATTAGATCCATAAGGGAGACTAGACATCTACCACCCCACTACCACTATCAGATTAGAGCCATAAGGGAGACTAGACATCTCCCACCCCACTAACACTATCAGATTAGATCCATAAGGGATACAAGACATCTACCACCCCACTACCACTATAAAATTAGAGACAAAAGGGAGACTAGACATCTCCCACCCCACTACCACTATCAGATTAGAGCCATAAGGGAGACTAGACATCTACCACCCCACTACCACTATCAGATTAGAGCCATAAGGGAGACTAGACATCTCCCACCCCACTACCACTATCAGATTAGAGTCATAAGGGAGACTAGACATCTATCACCACACAACCACTATCAGATTAGAGCCATAAGGGAGACAAGACATCTCCCACGCCACTACCACTATCAGATTAGAGCCATAAGGGAGTCTAGACATCTACCACTCCACTACCACTATCAGATTAGAACCATAAGGGAGACTAGACATCTCCCAGCACACTAACACTATCAGATTAGAGCCATAAGGGAGCCTAGACATCTACCACCCCACTACCACTATCAGATTAGAGCCATAAGGGAGACTAGACATCTACCACCCCACTACCACTTTCAGATTAGAGCCATAAGGGAGACTAGACATCAGATTAGAGCCATAAGGGAGACTAGACATCTACCACCCCCCTACCACTATGAGATTAGAGACATAAGGGAGACTAGACATCTCCCACCCCACTACCACTATCAGATTAGAGCCATAAGGGAGACTAGACATCTACCAACCCTCTTCCACTATCAGATTAGATCCATAAGGGAGACTAGACATCTACCACCCGTCTATCACTATGAGATTAGAGCCTTAAAGCAGACTAGGCATCTACCACCCCACTACCAGATTAGCGCCATAAGGGAGACTAGACATCTCCCACCCAACTAACACTATCAGATAAGAGCCATAAGGGAGACTAGACATCAGATTAGAGCCATAAGGGAGACTAGACATCTACCACCCCACTACCACTATCAGATTAGAGCCATAAGGGAGACTAGACATCTACCACCCCACAACCACTATCAGATTAGAGCCATAAGGGAGACTAGACATCTACCACCCCACTACCACTATCAGATTAGAGCCACAAGGGAGACAAGACATCTACCACCCCACTACCACTATAAAATTATAGACATACGTGAGACTAGACATCTCCCACCCCACTACCACTATCAGATTATAGCCATAAGGGAGACTAGACATCTACCAACCAACTTCCACTATCAGATTAGATCCATAAGGGAGACTAGACATCTACCACCCCACTAACACTATCAGATTAGAGCCATAAGGGAGACTAGACATCTCCCACCCCACTAACACTATCAGATTAGATCCATAAGGGATACAAGACATCTACCACCCCACTACCACTATAAAATTAGAGACAAAAGGGAGACTAGACATCTCCCACCCCACTACCACTATCAGATTAGAGCCATAAGGGAGACTAGACATCTACCACCCCACTACCACTATCAGATTAGAGCCATAAGGGAGAATAGACATCTCCCACCCCACTACCACTATCAGATTAGAGTCATAAGGGAGACTAGACATCTATCACCACACAACCACTATCAGATTAGAGCCATAAGGGAGACAATACATCTCCCACCCCACTACCACTATCAGATTAGAGCCATAAGGGAGTCTAGACATCTACCACCCCACTACCACTATCAGATTAGAACCATATGGGAGACTAGACATCTCCCAGCCCACTAACACTATCAGATTAGAGCCATAAGGGAGCCTAGACATCTACCACCCCACTACCACTATCAGATTAGAGCCATAAGGGAGACTAGACATCTACCACCCCACTACCACTTTCAGATTAGAGCCATAAGGAAGACTAGACATCAGATTAGAGCCATAAGGGAGACTAGACATCTACCACCCCCCTACCACTA
Source organism: Salvelinus fontinalis (assembly GCF_029448725.1). Classification (NCBI taxonomy): domain Eukaryota; kingdom Metazoa; phylum Chordata; class Actinopteri; order Salmoniformes; family Salmonidae; genus Salvelinus; species Salvelinus fontinalis. The sequence continues at coordinate 22,505 of NW_026601183.1, forward strand.
TGAGATTAGAGACATAAGGGAGACTAGACATCTCCCACCCCACTACCACTATCAGATTAGAGCCATAAGGGAGACTAGACATCTACCAACCCTCTTCCACTATCAGATTAGATCCATAAGGGAGACTAGACATCTACCACCCGTCTATCACTATGAGATTAGAGCCTTAAAGCAGACTAGGCATCTACCACCCCACTACCAGATTAGCGCCATAAGGGAGACTAGACATCTCCCACCCAACTAACACTATCAGATTAGAGCCATAAGGGAGACTAGACATCAGATTAGAGCCATAAGGGAGACTAGACATCTACCACCCCAATTCCACTATCAGATTAGAGCCATAAGGGAGACTAGACATCTACCACCCCACTACCACTATCAGATTAGAGCCACAAGGGAGACAAGACATCTACCAACCAACTTTCACTATCAGATTAGATCAATAAGGGAGACTAGACATCTTTCACCCCACTACCACTATCAGATTAGAGCCATAAGGGAGGCTAGGCATCTACCACCACACTACCACTATCAGATTAGAGCCACAAGGGAGACAAGACATCTACCACCCCACTACCACTATAAAATTATAGACATACGTGAGACTAGACATCTCCCACCCCACTACCACTATCAGATTATAGCCATAAGGGAGACTAGACATCTACCAACCAACTTCCACTATCAGATTAGATCCATAAGGGAGACTAGACATCTACCACCCCACTAACACTATCAGATTAGAGCCATAAGGGAGACTAGACATCTCTCACCCCACTAACACTATCAGATTAGATCCATAAGGGATACAAGACATCTACCACCCCACTACCACTATAAAATTAGAGACAAAAGGGAGACTAGACATCTCCCACCCCACTACCACTATCAGATTAGAGCCATAAGGGAGACTAGACATCTACCACCCCACTACCACTATCAGATTAGAGCCATAAGGGAGACTAGACATCTCCCACCCCACTACCACTATCAGATTAGAGTCATAAGGGAGACTAGACATCTATCACCACACAACCACTATCAGATTAGAGCCATAAGGGAGACAATACATCTCCCACCCCACTACCACTATCAGATTAGAGCCATAAGGGAGTCTAGACATCTACCACCCCACTACCACTATCAGATTAGAACCATATGGGAGACTAGACATCTCCCAGCCCACTAACACTATCAGATTAGAGCCATAAGGGAGCCTAGACATCTACCACCCCACTACCACTATCAGATTAGAGCCATAAGGGAGACTAGACATCTACCACCCCACTACCACTTTCAGATTAGAGCCATAAGGGAGACTAGACATCAAATTAGAGCCATAAGGGAGACTAGACATCTACCACCCCCCTACCACTATGAGATTAGAGACATAAGGGAGACTAGACATCTCCCACCCCACTACCACTATCAGATTAGAGCCATAAGGGAGACTAGACATCTAACAACCCTCTTCCACTATCAGATTAGATCCATAAGGGAGACTAGACATCTACCACCCGTCTATCACTATGAGATTAGAGCCTTAAAGCAGACTAGGCATCTACCACCCCACTACCAGATTAGCGCCATAAGGGAGACTAGACATCTCCCACCCAACTAACACTATCAGATTAGAGCCATAAGGGAGACTAGACATCAGATTAGAGCCATAAGGGAGACTAGACATCTACCACCCCACTACCACTATCAGATTAGAGCCATAAGGGAGACTAGACATCTACCACCCCACAACCACTATCAGATTAGAGCCATAAGGGAGACTAGACATCTACCACCCCACTACCACTATCAGATTAGAGCCACAAGGGAGACAAGACATCTACCACCCCACTACCACTATAAAATTATAGACATACGTGAGACTAGACATCTCCCACCCCACTACCACTATCAGATTATAGCCATAAGGGAGACTAGACATCTACCAACCAACTTCCACTATCAGATTAGATCAATAAGGGAGACTAGACATCTTTCACCCCACTACCACTATCAGATTAGAGCCATAAGGGAGACTAGGCATCTACCACCACACTACCACTATCAGATTAGAGCCACAAGGGAGACAAGACATCTACCACCCCACTACCACTATAAAATTATAGACATACGTGAGACTAGACATCTCCCACCCCACTACCACTATCAGATTATAGCCATAAGGGAGACTAGACATCTACCAACCAACTTCCACTATCAGATTAGATCCATAAGGGAGACTAGACATCTACCACCCCACTACCACTATCAGATTAGAGCCATAAGGGAGACTAGATATCTCCCACCCCACTAACACTATCAGATTAGATCCATAAGGGATACAAGACATCTACCACCCCACTACCACTATAAAATTAGAGACAAAAGGGAGACTAGACATCTCCCACCCCACTACCACTATCAGATTAGAGCCATAAGGGAGACTAGACATCTACCACCCCACTACCACTATCAGATTAGAGCCATAAGGGAGACTAGACATCTCCCACCCCACTACCACTATCAGATTAGAGTCATAAGGGAGACTAGACATCTCCCACCCCACTACCACTATCAGATTAGAGCCATAAGGGAGTCTAGACATCTACCACCCCACTACCACTATCAGATTAGAACCCTAAGGGAGACTAGACATCTCCCAGCCCACTAACACTATCAGATTAGAGCCATAAGGGAGCCTAGACATCTATCACCCCACTACCACTATCAGATTAGAGCCATAAGGGAGACTAGACATCTACCACCCCACTACCACTTTCAGATTAGAGCCATAAGGGAGACTAGACATCAGATTAGAGCCATAAGGAAGACTAGACAACTACCACCCCCCTACCACTATGAGATTAGAGATATAAGGGAGACTAGACATCTCCCACCCCACTACCACTATCAGATTAGAGCCATAAGGGAGACTAGACATCTAACCAACCCTCTTCCACTATCAGATTAGATCCATAAGGGAGACTAGACATCTACCACCCGTCTATCACTATGAGATTAGAGCCTTAAAGCAGACTAGGCATCTACCACCCCACTACCAGATTAGCGCCATAAGGGAGACTAGACATCTCCCACCCAACTAACACTATCAGATTAGAGCCATAAGGGAGACTAGACATCAGATTAGAGCCATAAGGGAGACTAGACATCTACCACCCCACTACCACTATCAGATTAGAGCCATAAGGGAGACTAGACATCTCCCACCCCACTAACACTATCAGATTAGATCCATAAGGGATACAAGACATCTACCACCCCACTACCACTATAAAATTAGAGACAAAAGGGAGACTAGACATCTCCCACCCCACTACCACTATCAGATTAGAGCCATAAGGGAGACTAAACATCTACCACCCCACTACCACTATCAGATTAGAGCCATAAGGGAGACTAGACATCTCCCACCCCACTACCACTATCAGATTAGAGTCATAAGGGAGACTAGACATCTCCCACCCCACTACCACTATCAGATTAGAGCCATAAGGGAGTCTAGACATCTACCACCCCACTACCACTATCAGATTAGAACCATAAGGGAGACTAGACATCTCCCAGCCCACTAACACTATCAGATTAGAGCCATAAGGGAGCCTAGACATCTATCACCCCACTACCACTATCAGATTAGATCCATAAGGGAGACTAGACATCTACCACCCCACTACCACTTTCAGATTAGAGCCATAAGGGAGACTAGACATCAGATTAGAGCCATAAGGGAGACTAGACATCTACCACCCCCCTACCACTATGAGATTAGAGATATAAGGGAGACTAGACATCTCCCACCCCACTACCACTATCAGATTAGAGCCATAAGGGAGACTAGACATCTAACCAACCCTCTTCCACTATCAGATTAGATCCATAAGGGAGAAGAGATATCTACCACCCGTCTATCACTATGAGATTAGAGCCTTAAAGCAGACTAGGCATCTACCACCCCACTACCAGATTAGCGCCATAAGGGAGACTAGACATCAGATTAGAGCCATAAGGGAGACTAGACATCTACCACCCCACTACCACTATCAGATTAGAGCCATAAGGGAGACTAGACATCTACCACCCCACAACCACTATCAGATTAGAGCCATAAGGGAGACTAGACATCTACCACCCCACTACCACTATCAGATTAGAGCCATAAGGGAGACTAGACATCTCCCACCCCACTACCACTATCAGATTAGAGCCATAAGGGAGACTAGACATCTATCACCACACAACCACTATCAGATTAGAGCCATAAGGGAGACTAGACATCTCCCACCCCACTAACACTATCAGATTAGATCCATAAGGGAGACAAGACATCTCCCACCCCACTACCACTATCAGATTAGAGCCATAAAGGAGTCTAGACATCTACCACCCCACTACCACTATCAGATTAGAGCCATAAGGGAGACTAGACATCTCCCAGCCCACTAACACTATCAGATTAGAGCCATAAGGGAGCCTAGACATCTACCACCCCACTACCACTATCAGATTAGAGCCATAAGGGAGACTAGACATCTACCCCCCCACTACCACTTTCAGATTAGAGCCATAAGGGAGACTAGACATCAGATTAGAGCCATAAGGGAGACTAGACATCTCCCACCCCACTACCACTATCAGATTAGAGCCATAAGGGAGACTAGACATCTACCACCCCCCTACCACTATGAGATTAGAGACATAAGGGAGACTAGACATCTCCCACCCCACTACCACTATCAGATTAGAGCCATAAGGGAGACTAGACATCTACCAACCCTCTTCCACTATCAGATTAGATCCATAAGGGAGACTAGACATCTACCACCCCACTACCGCTATAAAATTATAGACATACGTGAGACCAGACATCTCCCACCCCACTACCACTATCAGATTATAGCCATAAGGGAGACTCGACATCTACCAACCAACTTCCACTATCAGATTAGATCCATAAGGGAGACTAGACATCTACCACCCCACTACCACTATCAGATTAGAGCCATAAGGGAGACTAGACATCTCCCAGCCCACTAACACTATCAGATTAGAGCCGTAATGGAGCCTAGACATCTATCACCACACAACCACTATCAAATTAGAGCCATAAGGGAGACAAGACATCTCCCACCCCACTACCACTATCAGATTAGAGCCATAAGGGAGACTAGACATCTACCACCCCACTACCACTTTCAGATTAGAGCCATAAGGGAGACTAGACATCAGATTAGAGCCATAAGGGAGACTAGACATCTACCACCCCCCTACCACTATGAGATTAGAGACATAAGGGAGACTAGACATCTCCCACCCCACTACCACTATCAGATTAGAGCCATAAGGGAGACTAGACATCTACCAACCCTCTTCCACTATCAGATTAGATCCATAAGGGAGACTAGACATCTACCACCCCCCTACCACTATGAGATTGGAGATATAAGGGAGACTAGACATCTCCCACCCCACTACCACTATCAGATTAGAGCCATAAGGGAGACTAGACATCTAACCAACCCTCTTCCACTATCAGATTAGATCCATAAGGGAGACTAGACATCTACCACCCGTCTATCACTATGAGATTAGAGCCTTAAAGCAGACTAGGCATCTACCACCCCACTACCAGATTAGCGCCATAAGGGAGACTAGACATCTCCCACCCAACTAACACTATCAGATTATAGCCATAAGGGAGACTAGACATCAGATTAGAGCCATAAGGGAGACTAGACATCTACCACCCCACCACTACTATCAGATTAGAGCCATAAGGGAGACTAGACATCTACCACCCATCCATCTACTATCAGATTAGAGCCATAAGGGAGACTAGACATCTACCACCCCACAACCACTATCAGATTAGAGCCATAAGGGAGACTAGACATCTACCACCCCACAACCACTATCAGATTAGAGCCATAAGGGAGTCTAGACATCGCCCACCCCACTACCACTATCAGATTAGAGCCATAAGGGAGTCTAGACATCTACCACCCCACTACCACTATCAGATTAGAGCCATAAGGGAGACTAGACATCTCCCAGCCCACTAACACTATCAGATTAGATCCATAAGGGAGACAAGACATCTCCCACCCCACTACCACTATCAGATTAGAGCCATAGGGGAGACTAGACATCTCCCACCCCACTTTCACTATCAGATGAGAGATATAAGGGAGACTAGACATCAGATTAGAGCCATAAGGGAGACTAGACATCTACCACCCCCCTACCACTTTGAGATTAGAGCCTTAAAGAAGACTAGGCATCTACCACCCCACTACCACTATCAGATTAGAGCCAAAAGGGAGACTAGACATCTACCACGCCACTACCACTATCAGATTAGAGCCATAAGGGAGACTAGACATCTATCACCCCACAACCACTATCAGATTAGAGCCATAAGGGAGACTAGATATCTCCCACCCCACTACCACTATCAGATTAGAGCCATAACGGAGACTAGACATCTACCAACACACTTCCAATATCAGATTAGATCCATAAGGGAGACAAGACATCTACCACCCCACTACCACTATCAGATTAGAGCCATAAGGGAGACTAGACATCTACCACCCCACTACCACTATCAGATTAGAGCCATAAGGGAGACTAGACATCTCCCATCCCACTAACACTATCAGATTAGAGCCATAAGGGAGCATAGACATCTACCACCCCACTACCACTATCAGATTAGAGCCATAAGGGAGACTAGACATCTACCACCCCACTACCACTATCAGATTAGAGCCATAAGGGAGACTAGACATCAGATTAGAGCCATAAGGGAGACTAGACATCTACCACCCCCCTACCACTATGAGATTAAAGACATAAAGGAGACATCTCCCACCCCACTACCACTATCAGATTAGAGCCATAACGGAGACTAGACATCTACCAACACACTTCCAATATCAGATTAGATCCATAAGGGAGACAAGACATCTACCACCCCACTACCACTATCAGATTAGAGCCATGAGGGAGACTAGACATCTACCACACCACTACCACTATCAGATTAGAGCCATAAGGGAGACAAGACATCTACCACCCCACTACCACTATAAAATTAGAGACATACGGGAGACAGACATCTCCCACCCCACTACCACTATCAGAATAGAGCCATAAGGGAGACTAGACATCTACCACCCCACTACCACTATCAGATTAGAGCCATAAGGGAGACTAGACATCTACCACCCCACTACCACTATCAGATTAGAGCCATAAGGGAGACTAGACATCTACCACCCCACTAACACTATCAGATTAGAGCCATAAGGGAGACTAGACATCCGATTAGAGCCATAAAGGAGACTAGATATCTACCACCCCCCCTACCACTATGAGATTAGAGCCTTAAAGAAGACTAGGCATCTCCCACCCCACTACCACTATCAGATTAGAGCCATAAGGGAGTCTAGACATCTACCACCCACTACCACTATCAGATTAGAGCCATAAGGGAGACTAGACATCTCCCAGCCCACTAACACTATCAGATTAGAGCCATAAGGGAGCCTAGACATCTACCAGCCCAATACCACTATCAGATTAGAGCCATAAGGGAGACTAGACATCTACCACCCCACTACCACTTTCAGATTAGAGCCATAAGGGAGACCAGATATCAGATTAGAGCCATAAGGGAGACTAGACATCTACCAACCCACTACCACTATCAGATTAGAGCCATAAGGGAGACTAGACATCTACCACCCCACAACCACTATCAGATTAGAGCCATAAGGGAGACTAGACATCTCCCACCCCACTACCACTATCAGATTAGAGCCATAAGGGAGACTAGACATCTCCCACCCCACTACCATTATCAGATTAGAGCCATAAGGGAGACTAGACATCTACCAACCCACTTCCACTATCAGATTAGATCCATAAGGGAGACTAGACATCTACCAACCCCCTACCACTATGAGATTAGAGACATAAGGGAGACATCTCCCACCCCACTACCACTATCAGATTAGAGCCATAAGGGAGACTAGACATCTCCCACCCCACTACCACTATCAGATTAGAGCCATAAGGGAGACTAGACATCTATCACCACACAACCACTATCAGATTAGAGCCATAAGGGAGACTAGACATCTCCCACCCCACTAACACTATCAGATTAGATCCATAAGGGAGACAAGACATCTCCCACCCCACTACCACTATCAGATTAGAGCCATAAGGGAGTCTAGACATCTACCACCCCACTACCACTATCAGATTAGAGCCATAAGGGAGACTAGACATCTCCCAGCCCACTAACACTATCAGATTAGAGCCATAAGGGAGCCTAGACATCTACCACCCCACTACCACTATCAGATTAGAGCCATAAGGGAGACTAGACATCTACCCCCCCACTACCACTTTCAGATTAGAGCCATAAGGGAGACTAGACATCAGATTAGAGCCATAAGGGAGACTAGACATCTCCCACCCCACTACCACTATCAGATTAGAGCCATAAGGGAGACTAGACATCTACCACCCCCCTACCACTATGAGATTAGAGACATAAGGGAGACTAGACATCTCCCACCCCACTACCACTATCAGATTAGAGCCATAAGGGAGACTAGACATCTACCAACCCTCTTCCACTATCAGATTAGATCCATAAGGGAGACTAGACATCTACCACCCCACTACCGCTATAAAATTATAGACATACGTGAGACCAGACATCTCCCACCCCACTACCACTATCAGATTATAGCCATAAGGGAGACTCGACATCTACCAACCAACTTCCACTATCAGATTAGATCCATAAGGGAGACTAGACATCTACCACCCCACTACCACTATCAGATTAGAGCCATAAGGGAGACTAGACATCTCCCAGCCCACTAACACTATCAGATTAGAGCCGTAATGGAGCCTAGACATCTATCACCACACAACCACTATCAAATTAGAGCCATAAGGGAGACAAGACATCTCCCACCCCACTACCACTATCAGATTAGAGCCATAAGGGAGACTAGACATCTACCACCCCACTACCACTTTCAGATTAGAGCCATAAGGGAGACTAGACATCAGATTAGAGCCATAAGGGAGACTAGACATCTACCACCCCCCTACCACTATGAGATTAGAGACATAAGGGAGACTAGACATCTCCCACCCCACTACCACTATCAGATTAGAGCCATAAGGGAGACTAGACATCTACCAACCCTCTTCCACTATCAGATTAGATCCATAAGGGAGACTAGACATCTACCACCCCCCTACCACTATGAGATTGGAGATATAAGGGAGACTAGACATCTCCCACCCCACTACCACTATCAGATTAGAGCCATAAGGGAGACTAGACATCTAACCAACCCTCTTCCACTATCAGATTAGATCCATAAGGGAGACTAGACATCTACCACCCGTCTATCACTATGAGATTAGAGCCTTAAAGCAGACTAGGCATCTACCACCCCACTACCAGATTAGCGCCATAAGGGAGACTAGACATCTCCCACCCAACTAACACTATCAGATTATAGCCATAAGGGAGACTAGACATCAGATTAGAGCCATAAGGGAGACTAGACATCTACCACCCCACCACTACTATCAGATTAGAGCCATAAGGGAGACTAGACATCTACCACCCATCCATCTACTATCAGATTAGAGCCATAAGGGAGACTAGACATCTACCACCCCACAACCACTATCAGATTAGAGCCATAAGGGAGACTAGACATCTACCACCCCACAACCACTATCAGATTAGAGCCATAAGGGAGTCTAGACATCGCCCACCCCACTACCACTATCAGATTAGAGCCATAAGGGAGTCTAGACATCTACCACCCCACTACCACTATCAGATTAGAGCCATAAGGGAGACTAGACATCTCCCAGCCCACTAACACTATCAGATTAGATCCATAAGGGAGACAAGACATCTCCCACCCCACTACCACTATCAGATTAGAGCCATAGGGGAGACTAGACATCTCCCACCCCACTTTCACTATCAGATGAGAGATATAAGGGAGACTAGACATCAGATTAGAGCCATAAGGGAGACTAGACATCTACCACCCCCCTACCACTTTGAGATTAGAGCCTTAAAGAAGACTAGGCATCTACCACCCCACTACCACTATCAGATTAGAGCCAAAAGGGAGACTAGACATCTACCACGCCACTACCACTATCAGATTAGAGCCATAAGGGAGACTAGACATCTATCACCCCACAACCACTATCAGATTAGAGCCATAAGGGAGACTAGATATCTCCCACCCCACTACCACTATCAGATTAGAGCCATAACGGAGACTAGACATCTACCAACACACTTCCAATATCAGATTAGATCCATAAGGGAGACAAGACATCTACCACCCCACTACCACTATCAGATTAGAGCCATAAGGGAGACTAGACATCTACCACCCCACTACCACTATCAGATTAGAGCCATAAGGGAGACTAGACATCTCCCATCCCACTAACACTATCAGATTAGAGCCATAAGGGAGCATAGACATCTACCACCCCACTACCACTATCAGATTAGAGCCATAAGGGAGACTAGACATCTACCACCCCACTACCACTATCAGATTAGAGCCATAAGGGAGACTAGACATCAGATTAGAGCCATAAGGGAGACTAGACATCTACCACCCCCCTACCACTATGAGATTAAAGACATAAAGGAGACATCTCCCACCCCACTACCACTATCAGATTAGAGCCATAACGGAGACTAGACATCTACCAACACACTTCCAATATCAGATTAGATCCATAAGGGAGACAAGACATCTACCACCCCACTACCACTATCAGATTAGAGCCATGAGGGAGACTAGACATCTACCACACCACTACCACTATCAGATTAGAGCCATAAGGGAGACAAGACATCTACCACCCCACTACCACTATAAAATTAGAGACATACGGGAGACAGACATCTCCCACCCCACTACCACTATCAGAATAGAGCCATAAGGGAGACTAGACATCTACCACCCCACTACCACTATCAGATTAGAGCCATAAGGGAGACTAGACATCTACCACCCCACTACCACTATCAGATTAGAGCCATAAGGGAGACTAGACATCTACCACCCCACTAACACTATCAGATTAGAGCCATAAGGGAGACTAGACATCCGATTAGAGCCATAAAGGAGACTAGATATCTACCACCCCCCCTACCACTATGAGATTAGAGCCTTAAAGAAGACTAGGCATCTCCCACCCCACTACCACTATCAGATTAGAGCCATAAGGGAGTCTAGACATCTACCACCCACTACCACTATCAGATTAGAGCCATAAGGGAGACTAGACATCTCCCAGCCCACTAACACTATCAGATTAGAGCCATAAGGGAGCCTAGACATCTACCAGCCCAATACCACTATCAGATTAGAGCCATAAGGGAGACTAGACATCTACCACCCCACTACCACTTTCAGATTAGAGCCATAAGGGAGACCAGATATCAGATTAGAGCCATAAGGGAGACTAGACATCTACCAACCCACTACCACTATCAGATTAGAGCCATAAGGGAGACTAGACATCTACCACCCCACAACCACTATCAGATTAGAGCCATAAGGGAGACTAGACATCTCCCACCCCACTACCACTATCAGATTAGAGCCATAAGGGAGACTAGACATCTCCCACCCCACTACCACTATCAGATTAGAGCCATAAGGGAGACTAGACATCTACCAACCCACTTCCACTATCAGATTAGATCCATAAGGGAGACTAGACATCTACCAACCCCCTACCACTATGAGATTAGAGACATAAGGGAGACATCTCCCACCCCACTACCACTATCAGATTAGAGCCATAAGGGAGACTAGACATCTCCCACCCCACTACCACTATCAGATTAGAGCCATAAGGGAGATTAGACATCTACCACCCCACTACCACTATCAGATTAGAGCCATAACGGAGACTAGACATCTACCAACACACTTCCAATATCAGATTAGATCCATAAGGGAGACAAGACATCTACCACCCCACTACCACTATCAGATTAGAGCCATAAGGGAGACTAGACATCTCCCATCCCACTAACACTATCAGATTAGAGCCATAAGGGAGCCTAGACATCTACCACCCCACTACCACTATCAGATTAGAGCCATAAGGGAGACTAGACATCTACCACCCCACTACCACTATCAGATTAGAGCCATAAGGGAGACTAGACATCAGATTAGAGCCATAAGAGAGACTAGACATCTACCACCCCCCTACCACTATGAGATTAAAGACATAAGGGAGACATCTCCCACCCCACTACCACTATCAGATTAGAGCCATAAGGGAGACTAGACATCTCCCACCCCACTAACACTATCAGATTAGAGCCATAAGGGAGACTAGACATCTCCCACCCCACTACCACTATCAGATTAGAGCCACAAGGGAGACTATACATCTACCACCCCACTACCACTATCAGATTAGAGCCATAAGGGAGACTAGACATCTCCCACCCAAAAAACACTATCAGATTAGAGCCATAATGGAGACTAGACATCTAAAACCCCACTATCAGATTAGAGCCATAGGGGAGACTAGACATCTACCACGCCACTACCACTATCAGATTAGAGCCATAAGGGAGACAAGATATCTACCACCCCACTACCACTATAAAATTATAGACATAAGGGAGACTAGACATCTCCCACCCCACTACCACTATCAGATTAGAGCCATACGGGAGACTAGACATCTACCACCCCACTACCAATATCAGATTAGAGCCATAAGGGAGACTAGACATCTCCCACCCCACTACCACTATCAGAATAGAGCCATAAGGGAGACTAGACATCTATCACCACACAACCACTATCAGATTAGAGCCATAAGGGAGACTAGACATCTCCCACCCCACTACCACTATCAGATTAGAGCCATAATGGAGACTAGACATCTACCAACCCACTTCCACTGTCAGATTAGATCCATAAGGGAGACAAGACATCTACCACCCCACTAACACTATCAGATTAGAGCCATAAGGGAGACTAGACATCAGATTAGAGCCATAAAGGAGACTAGATATCTACCAACCCCCTACCACTATGAGATTAGAGCCTTAAAGAAGACTAGGCATCTCCCACCCCACTACCACTATCAGATTAGAGCCATAAGGGAGACTAGACATCTCCCACCCCACTTTCACTATCAGATGAGAGATATAAGGGAGACTAGACATCAGATTAGAGACACAAGGGAGACATCTCTCACCCCACTACCACTATCAGATTAGAGCCATAAGGGAGACTAGACATCTCCCACCCCACTACCACTATCAGATTAGAGCCATAAGGGAGAGTAGACATCTACCACCCCACTACCACTATCAGATTAGAGCCATAAGGGAGACTATACATCTACCACCCCACTACCACTATCAGATTAGAGCTATAAGGGAGACTAGACATCTCCCACCCCACTAACACTATCAGATTAGAGCCATAAGGGAGACTAGACATCTACCACACCACTACCACTATCAGATTAGAGCCATAAGGGAGACAAGACATCTACCACCCCACTACCACTATAAAATTAGAGACATATGGGAGACAGACATCTCCCACCCCACTACCACTATCAGAATAGAGCCATAAGGGAGACTAGACATCTACCACCCCACTACCACTATCAGATTAGAGCCATAAGGGAGACTAGACATCTATCACCACACAACCACTATCAGATTAGAGCCATAAGGGAGACTAGACATCTCCCACCCCACAAACACTATCAGATTAGATCCATAATGGAGACTAGACATCTACCACCCCACTATCAGATTAGAGCCATAAGGGAGACTAGACATCTACCACGCCACTACCACTATCAGATTAGAGCCATAAGGGAGACACGATATCTACCACCCCACTAATACTATCAGATTAGATCCATAGAGCCATAAGGGAGTCTAGACATCTACCACCCACTACCACTATCAGATTAGAGCCATAAGGGAGACTAGACATCTCCCAGCCCACTAACACTATCAGATTAGAGCCATAAGGGAGCCTAGACATCTACCACCCCACTACCACTATCAGATTAGAGCCATAAGGGAGACTAGACATCTCCCACCCAAAAAACACTATCAGATTACAGCCATAAAGGAGACTAGACATCTACCACCCGCCTATCACTATGAGATTAGAGCCATAAGGGAGTCTAGATATATCCCACCCCAGTAACACTATCAGATTAGAGCCATAATGGAGACTAGACATCTACCACACCACTATCAGATTAGAGCCATAAGGGAGACTAGACATCTACCACGCCACTACCACTATCAGATTAGAGCCATAAGGGAGACAAGACATCTACCACCCCACTACCACTATAAAATTAGAGACATAAGGGAGACTAGACATCTCCCACCCCACTACCACTATCAGATTAGAGCCATACGGGAGACTAGACATCTCCCACCCAACTAACACTATCAGATTAGAGCCATAAGGGAGACTAGACATCAGATTAGAGCCATAAGGGAGACTAGACATCTACCAACCCACTACCACTATCAGATTAGAGCCATAAGGGAGACTAGACATCTACCACCCCACAACCACTATCAGATTAGAGCCATAAGGTATACAAGACATCTACCACCCCACTACCACTATCAGATTAGAGCCATAAGGGAGACTAGACATCTCCCACCCCACTACCACTATCAGATTAGAGCCATAAGGGAGACTAGACATCTATCACCACACAACCACTATCAGATTAGAGCCATAAGGGAGACTAGACATCTCCCACCCCACTAACACTATCAGATTAGATCCATAAGGGAGACAAGACATCTCCCACCCCACTACCACTATCAGATTAGAGCCATAAGGGAGTCTAAACATCTACCACCCCACTACCAGATTAGAGCCATAAGGGAGACTAGACATCTCCCAGCCCAATAACACTATCAGATTAGAGCCATAAGGGAGACTAGACATCAGATTAGAGCCATAAAGGAGACTAGATATCTACCAACCCCCTACCACTATGAGATTAGAGCCTTAAAGAAGACTAGGCATCTCCCACCCCACTACCACTATCAGATTAGAGCCATAAGGGAGACTAGACATCTCCCACCCCACTTTCACTATCAGATGAGAGATATAAGGGAGACTAGACATCAGATTAGAGACACAAGGGAGACATCTCTCACCCCACTACCACTATCAGATTAGAGCCATAAGGGAGACTAGACATCTCCCACCCCACTACCACTATCAGATTAGAGCCATAAGGGAGAGTAGACATCTACCACCCCACTACCACTATCAGATTAGAGCCATAAGGGAGACTATACATCTACCACCCCACTACCACTATCAGATTAGAGCTATAAGGGAGACTAGACATCTCCCACCCCACTAACACTATCAGATTAGAGCCATAAGGGAGACTAGACATCTACCACACCACTACCACTATCAGATTAGAGCCATAAGGGAGACAAGACATCTACCACCCCACTACCACTATAAAATTAGAGACATATGGGAGACAGACATCTCCCACCCCACTACCACTATCAGAATAGAGCCATAAGGGAGACTAGACATCTACCACCCCACTACCACTATCAGATTAGAGCCATAAGGGAGACTAGACATCTATCACCACACAACCACTATCAGATTAGAGCCATAAGGGAGACTAGACATCTCCCACCCCACAAACACTATCAGATTAGATCCATAATGGAGACTAGACATCTACCACCCCACTATCAGATTAGAGCCATAAGGGAGACTAGACATCTACCACGCCACTACCACTATCAGATTAGAGCCATAAGGTATACAAGACATCTACCACCCCACTACCACTATCAGATTAGAGCCATAAGGGAGACTAGACATCTCCCACCCCACTACCACTATCAGATTAGAGCCATAAGGGAGACTAGACATCTATCACCACACAACCACTATCAGATTAGAGCCATAAGGGAGACTAGACATCTCCCACCCCACTAACACTATCAGATTAGATCCATAAGGGAGACAAGACATCTCCCACCCCACTACCACTATCAGATTAGAGCCATAAGGGAGTCTAAACATCTACCACCCCACTACCAGATTAGAGCCATAAGGGAGACTAGACATCTCCCAGCCCAATAACACTATCAGATTAGAGCCATAAGGGAGACTAGACATCAGATTAGAGCCATAAAGGAGACTAGATATCTACCAACCCCCTACCACTATGAGATTAGAGCCTTAAAGAAGACTAGGCATCTCCCACCCCACTACCACTATCAGATTAGAGCCATAAGGGAGACTAGACATCTCCCACCCCACTTTCACTATCAGATGAGAGATATAAGGGAGACTAGACATCAGATTAGAGACACAAGGGAGACATCTCTCACCCCACTACCACTATCAGATTAGAGCCATAAGGGAGACTAGACATCTCCCACCCCACTACCACTATCAGATTAGAGCCATAAGGGAGAGTAGACATCTACCACCCCACTACCACTATCAGATTAGAGCCATAAGGGAGACTATACATCTACCACCCCACTACCACTATCAGATTAGAGCTATAAGGGAGACTAGACATCTCCCACCCCACTAACACTATCAGATTAGAGCCATAAGGGAGACTAGACATCTACCACACCACTACCACTATCAGATTAGAGCCATAAGGGAGACAAGACATCTACCACCCCACTACCACTATAAAATTAGAGACATATGGGAGACAGACATCTCCCACCCCACTACCACTATCAGAATAGAGCCATAAGGGAGACTAGACATCTACCACCCCACTACCACTATCAGATTAGAGCCATAAGGGAGACTAGACATCTATCACCACACAACCACTATCAGATTAGAGCCATAAGGGAGACTAGACATCTCCCACCCCACAAACACTATCAGATTAGATCCATAATGGAGACTAGACATCTACCACCCCACTATCAGATTAGAGCCATAAGGGAGACTAGACATCTACCACGCCACTACCACTATCAGATTAGAGCCATAAGGGAGACACGATATCTACCACCCCACTAACACTATCAGATTAGATCCATAGAGCCATAAGGGAGTCTAGACATCTACCACCCACTACCACTATCAGATTAGAGCCATAAGGGAGACTAGACATCTCCCAGCCCACTAACACTATCAGATTAGAGCCATAAGGGAGCCTAGACATCTACCACCCCACTACCACTATCAGATTAGAGCCATAAGGGAGACTAGACATCTCCCACCCAAAAAACACTATCAGATTACAGCCATAAAGGAGACTAGACATCTACCACCCGCCTATCACTATGAGATTAGAGCCATAAGGGAGTCTAGATATATCCCACCCCAGTAACACTATCAGATTAGAGCCATAATGGAGACTAGACATCTACCACACCACTATCAGATTAGAGCCATAAGGGAGACTAGACATCTACCACGCCACTACCACTATCAGATTAGAGCCATAAGGGAGACAAGACATCTACCACCCCACTACCACTATAAAATTAGAGACATAAGGGAGACTAGACATCTCCCACCCCACTACCACTATCAGATTAGAGCCATACGGGAGACTAGACATCTCCCACCCAACTAACACTATCAGATTAGAGCAATAAGGGAGACTAGACATCAGATTAGAGCCATAAGGGAGACTAGACATCTACCAACCCACTACCACTATCAGATTAGAGCCATAAGGGAGACTAGACATCTACCACCCCACAACCACTATCAGATTAGAGCCATAAGGTATACAAGACATCTACCACCCCACTACCACTATCAGATTAGAGCCATAAGGGAGACTAGACATCTCCCACCCCACTACCACTATCAGATTAGAGCCATAAGGGAGACTAGACATCTATCACCACACAACCACTATCAGATTAGAGCCATAAGGGAGACTAGACATCTCCCACCCCACTACCACTATCAGATTAGAGCCATAAGGGAGACTAGACATCTCCCACCCAAAAAACACTATCAGATTAGAGCCATAATGGAGACTAGACATCTACCAGCCCACTATCAGATTAGAGCCATAAGGGAGACTAGACATCTACCACGCCACTACCACTATCAGATTAGAGCCATAAGGGAGACAAGACATCTACCACCCCACTACCACTATAAAATTAGAGACATAAGGGAGACTAGACATCTCCCACCCCACTACCACTATCAGATTAGAGCCATACGGGAGACTAGACATCTACCACCCCACTACCAATATCCGATTAGAGCCATAAGGGAAACTAGACATCTCCCACCCCACTACCACTATCAGAATAGAGCCATAAGGGAGACTAGACATCTATCACCACACAACCACTATAAGATTAGAGCCATAAGGGAAACTAGACATCTCCCACCCCACTACCACTATCAGATTAGATCCATAATGGAGACTAGACATCTACCACCCCACTATCAGATTAGAGCCATAAGGGAGACTAGACATCTACCACGCCACTACCACTATCAGATTAGAGCCATAAGGGAGACACGATATCTACCACCCCACTAACACTATCAGATTAGATCCATAGAGCCATAAGGGAGTCTAGACATCTACCACCCACTACCACTATCAGATTAGAGCCATAAGGGAGACTAGACATCTCCCAGCCCACTAACACTATCAGATTAGAGCCATAAGGGAGCCTAGACATCTACCACCCCACTACCACTATCAGATTAGAGCCATAAGGGAGACTAGACATCTCCCACCCAAAAAACACTATCAGATTACAGCCATAAAGGAGACTAGACATCTACCACCCGCCTATCACTATGAGATTAGAGCCATAAGGGAGTCTAGATATATCCCACCCCAGTAACACTATCAGATTAGAGCCATAATGGAGACTAGACATCTACCACACCACTATCAGATTAGAGCCATAAGGGAGACTAGACATCTACCACGCCACTACCACTATCAGATTAGAGCCATAAGGGAGACAAGACATCTACCACCCCACTACCACTATAAAATTAGAGACATAAGGGAGACTAGACATCTCCCACCCCACTACCACTATCAGATTAGAGCCATACGGGAGACTAGACATCTCCCACCCAACTAACACTATCAGATTAGAGCCATAAGGGAGACTAGACATCAGATTAGAGCCATAAGGGAGACTAGACATCTACCAACCCACTACCACTATCAGATTAGAGCCATAAGGGAGACTAGACATCTACCACCCCACAACCACTATCAGATTAGAGCCATAAGGTATACAAGACATCTACCACCCCACTACCACTATCAGATTAGAGCCATAAGGGAGACTAGACATCTCCCACCCCACTACCACTATCAGATTAGAGCCATAAGGGAGACTAGACATCTATCACCACACAACCACTATCAGATTAGAGCCATAAGGGAGACTAGACATCTCCCACCCCACTAACACTATCAGATTAGATCCATAAGGGAGACAAGACATCTCCCACCCCACTACCACTATCAGATTAGAGCCATAAGGGAGTCTAAACATCTACCACCCCACTACCAGATTAGAGCCATAAGGGAGACTAGACATCTCCCAGCCCAATAACACTATCAGATTAGAGCCATAAGGGAGACTAGACATCAGATTAGAGCCATAAAGGAGACTAGATATCTACCAACCCCCTACCACTATGAGATTAGAGCCTTAAAGAAGACTAGGCATCTCCCACCCCACTACCACTATCAGATTAGAGCCATAAGGGAGACTAGACATCTCCCACCCCACTTTCACTATCAGATGAGAGATATAAGGGAGACTAGACATCAGATTAGAGACACAAGGGAGACATCTCTCACCCCACTACCACTATCAGATTAGAGCCATAAGGGAGACTAGACATCTCCCACCCCACTACCACTATCAGATTAGAGCCATAAGGGAGAGTAGACATCTACCACCCCACTACCACTATCAGATTAGAGCCATAAGGGAGACTATACATCTACCACCCCACTACCACTATCAGATTAGAGCTATAAGGGAGACTAGACATCTCCCACCCCACTAACACTATCAGATTAGAGCCATAAGGGAGACTAGACATCTACCACACCACTACCACTATCAGATTAGAGCCATAAGGGAGACAAGACATCTACCACCCCACTACCACTATAAAATTAGAGACATATGGGAGACAGACATCTCCCACCCCACTACCACTATCAGAATAGAGCCATAAGGGAGACTAGACATCTACCACCCCACTACCACTATCAGATTAGAGCCATAAGGGAGACTAGACATCTATCACCACACAACCACTATCAGATTAGAGCCATAAGGGAGACTAGACATCTCCCACCCCACAAACACTATCAGATTAGATCCATAATGGAGACTAGACATCTACCACCCCACTATCAGATTAGAGCCATAAGGGAGACTAGACATCTACCACGCCACTACCACTATCAGATTAGAGCCATAAGGTATACAAGACATCTACCACCCCACTACCACTATCAGATTAGAGCCATAAGGGAGACTAGACATCTCCCACCCCACTACCACTATCAGATTAGAGCCATAAGGGAGACTAGACATCTATCACCACACAACCACTATCAGATTAGAGCCATAAGGGAGACTAGACATCTCCCACCCCACTAACACTATCAGATTAGATCCATAAGGGAGACAAGACATCTCCCACCCCACTACCACTATCAGATTAGAGCCATAAGGGAGTCTAAACATCTACCACCCCACTACCAGATTAGAGCCATAAGGGAGACTAGACATCTCCCAGCCCAATAACACTATCAGATTAGAGCCATAAGGGAGACTAGACATCAGATTAGAGCCATAAAGGAGACTAGATATCTACCAACCCCCTACCACTATGAGATTAGAGCCTTAAAGAAGACTAGGCATCTCCCACCCCACTACCACTATCAGATTAGAGCCATAAGGGAGACTAGACATCTCCCACCCCACTTTCACTATCAGATGAGAGATATAAGGGAGACTAGACATCAGATTAGAGACACAAGGGAGACATCTCTCACCCCACTACCACTATCAGATTAGAGCCATAAGGGAGACTAGACATCTCCCACCCCACTACCACTATCAGATTAGAGCCATAAGGGAGAGTAGACATCTACCACCCCACTACCACTATCAGATTAGAGCCATAAGGGAGACTATACATCTACCACCCCACTACCACTATCAGATTAGAGCTATAAGGGAGACTAGACATCTCCCACCCCACTAACACTATCAGATTAGAGCCATAAGGGAGACTAGACATCTACCACACCACTACCACTATCAGATTAGAGCCATAAGGGAGACAAGACATCTACCACCCCACTACCACTATAAAATTAGAGACATATGGGAGACAGACATCTCCCACCCCACTACCACTATCAGAATAGAGCCATAAGGGAGACTAGACATCTACCACCCCACTACCACTATCAGATTAGAGCCATAAGGGAGACTAGACATCTATCACCACACAACCACTATCAGATTAGAGCCATAAGGGAGACTAGACATCTCCCACCCCACAAACACTATCAGATTAGATCCATAATGGAGACTAGACATCTACCACCCCACTATCAGATTAGAGCCATAAGGGAGACTAGACATCTACCACGCCACTACCACTATCAGATTAGAGCCATAAGGGAGACACGATATCTACCACCCCACTAACACTATCAGATTAGATCCATAGAGCCATAAGGGAGTCTAGACATCTACCACCCACTACCACTATCAGATTAGAGCCATAAGGGAGACTAGACATCTCCCAGCCCACTAACACTATCAGATTAGAGCCATAAGGGAGCCTAGACATCTACCACCCCACTACCACTATCAGATTAGAGCCATAAGGGAGACTAGACATCTCCCACCCAAAAAACACTATCAGATTACAGCCATAAAGGAGACTAGACATCTACCACCCGCCTATCACTATGAGATTAGAGCCATAAGGGAGTCTAGATATATCCCACCCCAGTAACACTATCAGATTAGAGCCATAATGGAGACTAGACATCTACCACACCACTATCAGATTAGAGCCATAAGGGAGACTAGACATCTACCACGCCACTACCACTATCAGATTAGAGCCATAAGGGAGACAAGACATCTACCACCCCACTACCACTATAAAATTAGAGACATAAGGGAGACTAGACATCTCCCACCCCACTACCACTATCAGATTAGAGCCATACGGGAGACTAGACATCTCCCACCCAACTAACACTATCAGATTAGAGCAATAAGGGAGACTAGACATCAGATTAGAGCCATAAGGGAGACTAGACATCTACCAACCCACTACCACTATCAGATTAGAGCCATAAGGGAGACTAGACATCTACCACCCCACAACCACTATCAGATTAGAGCCATAAGGTATACAAGACATCTACCACCCCACTACCACTATCAGATTAGAGCCATAAGGGAGACTAGACATCTCCCACCCCACTACCACTATCAGATTAGAGCCATAAGGGAGACTAGACATCTATCACCACACAACCACTATCAGATTAGAGCCATAAGGGAGACTAGACATCTCCCACCCCACTACCACTATCAGATTAGAGCCATAAGGGAGACTAGACATCTCCCACCCAAAAAACACTATCAGATTAGAGCCATAATGGAGACTAGACATCTACCAGCCCACTATCAGATTAGAGCCATAAGGGAGACTAGACATCTACCACGCCACTACCACTATCAGATTAGAGCCATAAGGGAGACAAGACATCTACCACCCCACTACCACTATAAAATTAGAGACATAAGGGAGACTAGACATCTCCCACCCCACTACCACTATCAGATTAGAGCCATACGGGAGACTAGACATCTACCACCCCACTACCAATATCCGATTAGAGCCATAAGGGAAACTAGACATCTCCCACCCCACTACCACTATCAGAATAGAGCCATAAGGGAGACTAGACATCTATCACCACACAACCACTATAAGATTAGAGCCATAAGGGAAACTAGACATCTCCCACCCCACTACCACTATCAGATTAGAGCCATAATGGAGACTAGACATCTACCAACCCACTTCCACTGTCAGATTAGATCCATAAGGGAGACAAGACGTCTACCACCCCACTAACACTATCAGATTAGAGCCATAAGGGAGACTAGACATCAGATTAGAGCCATAAAGGAGACTAGATATCTACCACCCCCCTACCACTATGAGATTAGAGCCTTAAAGAAGACTAGGCATCTCCCACCCCACTACCACTATCAGATTAGAGCCATAAGGGAGACTAGACATCTCCCACCCCAATTTCACTATCAGATGAGAGCCATAAGGGAGACTAAACATCAGATTAGAGCCATAAGGGAGACTAGACATCTACCACCCCCCTACCACTATGAGATTAGAGCCTTAAAGAAGACTAGGCATCTACCACCCCACTACCACTATCAGATTAGAGCCATAAGGGAGACTAGACATCTATCAACCCACAACCACTATCAGATTAGAGCCATAAGGGAGACTAGACATCTCCCACCCAACTAACACTATCAGATTAGAGCCATAAGGGAGACTAGACATCAGATTAAAGCCATAAGGGAGACTAGACATCTACCACCCCACTACCACTATCAGATTAGAGCCATAAGGGAGACAAGACATCTCCCACCCCGCTACCACTATCAGATTAGAGCCATAAGGGAGACTAGACATCTCCCCCCCCACTACCACTATCAGATTAGAGCCATAATGGAGACTAGACATCTACCACCCCACTATCAGATTAGAGCCATAAGGGAGACTAGACATCTACCACGCCACTACCACTATCAGATTAGAGCCATAAGGGAGACAAGACATCTACCACCCCACTACCACTATAAAATTAGAGACATAAGGGAGACTAGACATCTCCCACCCCACCACCACTATCAGATTAGAGCCATACGGGAGACTAGACATCTACCACCCCACTACCAATATCCGATTAGAGCCATAAGGGAGACTAGACATCTACCACCCCACTACCACTATCAGATTAGAGCCATAAGGGAGACTAGACATCTATCACCACACAACCACTATCAGATTAGAGCCATAAGGGAGACTAGACATCTCCCACCCCACAAACACTATCAGATTAGATCCATAATGGAGACTAGACATCTACCACCCCACTATCAGATTAGAGCCATAAGGGAGACTAGACATCTACCACGCCACTACCACTATCAGATTAGAGCCATAAGGGAGACACGATATCTACCACCCCACTAACACTATCAGATTAGATCCATAGAGCCATAAGGGAGTCTAGACATCTACCACCCACTACCACTATCAGATTAGAGCCATAAGGGAGACTAGACATCTCCCAGCCCACTAACACTATCAGATTAGAGCCATAAGGGAGCCTAGACATCTACCACCCCACTACCACTATCAGATTAGAGCCATAAGGGAGACTAGACATCTCCCACCCAAAAAACACTATCAGATTACAGCCATAAAGGAGACTAGACATCTACCACCCGCCTATCACTATGAGATTAGAGCCATAAGGGAGTCTAGATATATCCCACCCCAGTAACACTATCAGATTAGAGCCATAATGGAGACTAGACATCTACCACACCACTATCAGATTAGAGCCATAAGGGAGACTAGACATCTACCACGCCACTACCACTATCAGATTAGAGCCATAAGGGAGACAAGACATCTACCACCCCACTACCACTATAAAATTAGAGACATAAGGGAGACTAGACATCTCCCACCCCACTACCACTATCAGATTAGAGCCATACGGGAGACTAGACATCTCCCACCCAACTAACACTATCAGATTAGAGCAATAAGGGAGACTAGACATCAGATTAGAGCCATAAGGGAGACTAGACATCTACCAACCCACTACCACTATCAGATTAGAGCCATAAGGGAGACTAGACATCTACCACCCCACAACCACTATCAGATTAGAGCCATAAGGTATACAAGACATCTACCACCCCACTACCACTATCAGATTAGAGCCATAAGGGAGACTAGACATCTCCCACCCCACTACCACTATCAGATTAGAGCCATAAGGGAGACTAGACATCTATCACCACACAACCACTATCAGATTAGAGCCATAAGGGAGACTAGACATCTCCCACCCCACTACCACTATCAGATTAGAGCCATAAGGGAGACTAGACATCTCCCACCCAAAAAACACTATCAGATTAGAGCCATAATGGAGACTAGACATCTACCACCCCACTATCAGATTAGAGCCATAAGGGAGACTAGACATCTACCACGCCACTACCACTATCAGATTAGAGCCATAAGGGAGACAAGACATCTACCACCCCACTACCACTATAAAATTAGAGACATAAGGGAGACTAGACATCTCCCACCCCACTACCACTATCAGATTAGAGCCATACGGGAGACTAGACATCTACCACCCCACTACCAATATCCGATTAGAGCCATAAGGGAAACTAGACATCTCCCACCCCACTACCACTATCAGAATAGAGCCATAAGGGAGACTAGACATCTATCACCACACAACCACTATAAGATTAGAGCCATAAGGGAAACTAGACATCTCCCACCCCACTACCACTATCAGATTAGAGCCATAATGGAGACTAGACATCTACCAACCCACTTCCACTGTCAGATTAGATCCATAAGGGAGACAAGACGTCTACCACCCCACTAACACTATCAGATTAGAGCCATAAGGGAGACTAGACATCAGATTAGAGCCATAAAGGAGACTAGATATCTACCACCCCCCTACCACTATGAGATTAGAGCATTAAAGAAGACTAGGCATCTCCCACCCCACTACCACTATCAGATTAGAGCCATAAGGGAGACTAGACATCTCCCACCCCAATTTCACTATCAGATGAGAGCCATAAGGGAGACTAAACATCAGATTAGAGCCATAAGGGAGACTAGACATCTACCACCCCCCTACCACTATGAGATTAGAGCCTTAAAGAAGACTAGGCATCTACCACCCCACTACCACTATCAGATTAGAGCCATAAGGGAGACTAGACATCTATCAACCCACAACCACTATCAGATTAGAGCCATAAGGGAGACTAGACATCTCCCACCCAACTAACACTATCAGATTAGAGCCATAAGGGAGACTAGACATCAGATTAAAGCCATAAGGGAGACTAGACATCTACCACCCCACTACCACTATCAGATTAGAGCCATAAGGGAGACAAGACATCTCCCACCCCGCTACCACTATCAGATTAGAGCCATAAGGGAGACTAGACATCTCCCCCCCCACTACCACTATCAGATTAGAGCCATAATGGAGACTAGACATCTACCACCCCACTATCAGATTAGAGCCATAAGGGAGACTAGACATCTACCACGCCACTACCACTATCAGATTAGAGCCATAAGGGAGACAAGACATCTACCACCCCACTACCACTATAAAATTAGAGACATAAGGGAGACTAGACATCTCCCACCCCACCACCACTATCAGATTAGAGCCATACGGGAGACTAGACATCTACCACCCCACTACCAATATCCGATTAGAGCCATAAGGGAGACTAGACATCTCCCACCCCACTACCACTATCAGAATAGAGCCATAAGGGAGACTAGACATCTATCACCACACAACCACTATAAGATTAGAGCCATAAGGGAGACTAGACATCTCCCACCCCACTACCACTATCAGATTAGAGCCATAATGGAGACTAGACATCTACCAACCCACTTCCACTGTCAGATTAGATCCATAAGGGAGACAAGACGTCTACCACCCCACTAACACTATCAGATTAGAGCCATAAGGGAGACTAGACATCAGATTAGAGCCATAAAGGAGACTAGATATCTACCACCCCCCTACCAATATGAGATTATGACCTTAAAGAAGACTAGGCATCTCCCACCCCACTACCACTATCAGATTAGAGCCATAAGGGAGACTAGACATCTCCCACCCCAATTTCACTATCAGATGAGAGCCATAAGGGAGACTAAACATCAGATTAGAGCCATAAGGGAGACTAGACATCTACCACCCCCCTACCACTATGAGATTAGAGCCTTAAAGAAGACTAGGCATCTACCACCCCACTACCACTATCAGATTAGAGCCATAAGGGAGACTAGACATCTATCACCCCACAACCACTATCAGATTAGAGCCATAAGGGAGACTAGACATCTCCCACCCAACTAACACTATCAAATTAGAGCCATAAGGGAGACTAGACATCAGATTAAAGCCATAAGGGAGACTAGACATCTACCACCCCACTACCACTATCAGATTAGAGCCATAAGAGAGACAAGACATCTCCCACCCCACTACCACTATCAGATTAGAGCAATAAGGGAGACTAGACATCTCCCCCCCCACTACCACTATCAGATTAGAGCCAAAAGGGAGTCTAGACATCTACCAACCCACTTCCACTATCAGATTAGATCCATAAGGGAGACTAGACATCTACCACCCCACAACCACTATCAGATTAGAGCCACAAGGGAGACTATACATCTACCACCCCACTACCACTATCAGATTAGAGCCATAAGGGAGACTAGACATCTCCCAACCAAAAAACACTATCAGATTAGAGCCATAATGGAGACTAGACATCTACCACCCCACTATCAGATTAGAGCCATAAGGGAGGCTAGACATCTACCACGCCACTACCACTATCAGATTAGAGCCATAAGGGAGACAAGACATCTACCACCCCACTACCACTAGAAAATTAGAGACATAAGGGAGACTAGACATCTCCCACCCCACTACCACTATCAGATTAGAGCCATACGGGAGACTAGACATCTACCACCCCACTACCACTATAAAATTAGAGACATATGGCAGACAGACATCTCCCACCCCACTACCACTATCAGAATAGAGCCATAAGGGAGACTAGACATCTACCGACCCACTTCCACTATCAGATTAGATCCATAAGGGAGACTAGACATCTACCACCCCACTGCCACTATCAGATTAGAGCCATAAGGGAGACTAGACATCTACCACCCCACTACCACTATCAGATTAGAGCCATAAGGGAGACTAGGCATCTACCACCCCACTACCACTTTCAGATTAGAGCCATAAGGGAGACTAGACATCTACGACCCCCCTACCACTATGAGATTAGAGACATAAGGGAGACTAGACATCTCCCACCCCACTACCACTATCAGATTAGAGCCATAAGGGAGACTAGACATCTACCAACACTCTTCCACTATCAGATTAGATCCATAAGGGAGAGTAGACATCTACCACCCCACTACCACTATCAGATTAGAGCCATAAGGGAGTCTAGACATCTACCACCCCACTACCACTATCAGATTAGAGCCAAAAGAGAGACTAGACATCTTCCACCCCTCTAACACTATCAGATTAGAGCCATAAAGGAGACTAGACATCTACCACCCGTCTATCACTATGAGATTAGAGCCTTAAAGCAGACAATGCATCTACCACCCGACTACCACATTAGAGCCATAAGGGAGACTAGACATCTCCCACCCAACTAACACTATCAGATTAGAGCCATAAGGGAGACTAGACATCAGATTAGAGCCATAAGGGAGACTGGACATCTACCACCCCACTACCACTATCAGATTATAGCCATAAGGGAGACTAGACATCTCCCACCCCACTACCACTATCAGATTAGAGCCATAAGGGAGACTAGACATCTCCCCCCCCACTACCACTATCAGATTAGAGCCATAAGGGAGACTTGACATCTACCAACCCACTTCAACTATCAGATTAGATCCATAAGGGAGACTAGACATCTACCACCCCACAACCACTATCAGATTAGAGCCACAAGGGAGACTATACATCTACCACCCCACTACCACTATCAGATTAGAGCCATAAGGGAGACTAGACATCTCCCACCCAAAAAACACTATCAGATTAGAGCCATAATGGAGACTAGACATCTACCACCCCACTATCAGATTAGAGCCATAAGGGAGACTAGACATCTACCACGCCACTACCACTATCAGATTAGAGCCATAAGGGAGACAAGACATCTACCACCCCACTACCACTATAAAATTAGAGACATAAGGGAGACTAGACATCTCCCACCCCACTACCACTATCAGATTAGAGCCATACGGGAGACTAGACATCTACCACCCCACTACCAATATCCGATTAGAGCCATAAGGGAAACTAGACATCTCCCACCCCACTACCACTATCAGAATAGAGCCATAAGGGAGACTAGACATCTATCACCACACAACCACTATAAGATTAGAGCCATAAGGGAGACTAGACATCTCCCACCCCACTACCACTATCAGATTAGAGCCATAATGGAGACTAGACATCTACCAACCCACTTCCACTGTCAGATTAGATCCATAAGGGAGACAAGACGTCTACCACCCCACTAACACTATCAGATTAGAGCCATAAGGGAGACTAGACATCAGATTGGAGCCATAAAGGAGACTAGATATCTACCACCCCCCTACCACTATGAGATTAGAGCCTTAAAGAAGACTAGGCATCTCCCACCCCACTACCACTATCAGATTAGAGCCATAAGGGAGACTAGACATCTCCCACCCCAATTTCACTATCAGATGAGAGCCATAAGTGAGACTAAACATCAGATTAGAGCCATAAGGGAGACTAGACATCTACCACCCCCCTACCACTATGAGATTAGAGCCTTAAAGAAGACTAGGCATCTACCACCCCACTACCACTATCAGATTAGAGCCATAAGGGAGACTAGACATCTATCAACCCACAACCACTATCAGATTAGAGCCATAAGGGAGACTAGACATCTCCCACCCAACTAACACTATCAGATTAGAGCCATAAGGGAGACTAGACATCAGATTAAAGCCATAAGGGAGACTAGACATCTACCACCCCACTACCACTATCAGATTAGAGCCATAAGGGAGACAAGACATCTCCCACCCCGCTACCACTATCAGATTAGAGCCATAAGGGAGACTAGACATCTCCCCCCCCACTACCACTATCAGATTAGAGCCATAATGGAGACTAGACATCTACCACCCCACTATCAGATTAGAGCCATAAGGGAGACTAGACATCTACCACGCCACTACCACTATCAGATTAGAGCCATAAGGGAGACAAGACATCTACCACCCCACTACCACTATAAAATTAGAGACATAAGGGAGACTAGACATCTCCCACCCCACCACCACTATCAGATTAGAGCCATACGGGAGACTAGACATCTACCACCAAACTACCAATATCCGATTAGAGCCATAAGGGAGACTAGACATCTCCCACCCCACTACCACTATCAGAATAGAGCCATAAGGGAGACTAGACATCTATCACCACACAACCACTATAAGATTAGAGCCATAAGGGAGACTAGACATCTCCCACCCCACTACCACTATCAGATTAGAGCCATAATGGAGACTAGACATCTACCAACCCACTTCCACTGTCAGATTAGATCCATAAGGGAGACAAGACGTCTACCACCCCACTAACACTATCAGATTAGAGCCATAAGGGAGACTAGACATCTCCCCCCCCACTACCACTATCAGATTAGAGCCAAAAGGGAGTCTAGACATCTACCAACCCACTTCCACTATCAGATTAGATCCATAAGGGAGACTAGACATCTACCACCCCACAACCACTAGAAAATTAGAGACATAAGGGAGACTAGACATCTCCCACCCCACTACCACTATCAGATTAGAGCCATACGGGAGACTAGACATCTACCACCCCACTACCACTATAAAATTAGAGACATATGGCAGACAGACATCTCCCACCCCACTACCACTATCAGAATAGAGCCATAAGGGAGACTAGACATCTACCGACCCACTTCCACTATCAGATTAGATCCATAAGGGAGACTAGACATCTACCACCCCACTGCCACTATCAGATTAGAGCCATAAGGGAGACTAGACATCTACCACCCCACTACCACTATCAGATTAGAGCCATAAGGGAGACTAGACATCTACCACCCCACTAACACTATCAGATTAGAGCCATAAGGGAGACTAGACATCAGATTAGAGCCATAAAGGAGACTAGATATCTACCACCCCCCTACCACTATGAGATTAGAGCCGTAAAGAAGACTAGGCATCTCCCACCCCACTACCACTATCAGATTAGAGCCATAAGGGAGTCTAGACATCTACCACCCCACTACCACTATCAGATTAGAGCCATAAGGGAGACTAGACATCTCCCACCCCACTACCACTATCAGATTAGAGCCATAAGGGAGACTAGACATCAGATTAGAGCCATAAAGGAGACTAGATATCTACCACCCCCCTACCACTATGAGATTAGAGCCTTAAAGAAGACTAGGTATCTCCCACCCCACTACCACTATCAGATTAGAGCCATAAGGGAGACTAGACATCTACCAACCCACTTCCACTATCAGATTAGATCCATAAGGGAGACTAGACATCTACCACCCCACAACCACTATCAGATTAGAGCCACAAGGGAGACTATACATCTACCACCCCACTACCACTATCAGATTAGAGCCATAAGGGAGACTAGACATCTCCCACCCAAAAAACAATATCAGATTAGAGCCATAATGGAGACTAGACATCTACCACCCCACTATCAGATTAGAGCCATAAGGGAGACTAGACATCTACCACGCCACTACCACTATAAGATTAGAGCCATAAGGGAGAGAAGACATCTACCACCCCACTACCACTATAAAATTAGAGACAAAAGGGAGACTAGACATCTCCCACCCCACTACCACTATCAGATTAGAGCCATAATGGAGACTAGACATCTCCCACCCCACTTTCACTATCAGATGAGAGATATAAGGGAGACTAAACATCAGATTAGAGCCATAAGGGAGACTAGACATCTACCACCCCCCTACCACTATGAGATTAGAGCCTTAAAGAAGACTAGGCATCTACCACCCCACTACCACTATCAGATTAGAGCCATAAGGGAGACTAGACATCTACCACGCCACTACCACTATCAGATTAGAGCCATAAGGGAGACTAGACATCTTTCACCCCACAACCACTATCAGATTAGAGCCATAAGGGAGACTAGATATCTCCCACCCCACTACCACTATCAGATTAGAGCCATAACGGAGACTAGACATCTACCAACCCACTTCCAATATCAGATTAGATCCATGAGGGAGACAAGACATCTACCACCCCACTACCAATATCACATTAGAGCCATAAGGGAGACTAGACATCTACAACCCCACTACCACTATCAGATTAGAGCCATAAGGGAGTCTTGACATCTCCCATCCCACTAACACTATCAGATTAGAGCCATAAGGGAGCCGAGACATCTACCACCCCACTACCACTATCAGATTAGAGCCATAAGGGAGACTAGACATCTACCACCCCACTACCACTATCAGATTAGAGCCATAAGGGAGACTAGACATCTACCACCCCCCTACCACTATGAGATTAGAGACATAAGGGAGACATCTCCCACCCCACTACCAATATCAGATTAGAGCCATAAGGGAGACTAGATATCTCCCAATCCCACTACCACTATAAAATTAGAGACATAAGGGAGACTAGACATCTACCAACCCACTTCCAAAATCAGATTAGATCCATGAGGGAGACAAGACATCTACCACCCCACTACCAATATCACATTAGAGCCATAAGGGAGACTAGACATCTACCACCCCACTACCACTATCAGATTAGAGCCATAAGGGAGACTAGACATCTCCCATCCCACTAACACTATCAGATTAGAGCCATAAGGGAGCCTAGACATCTACCACCCCACTACCACTATCAGATTAGAGCCATAAGGGAGACTAGACATCTACCACCCCACTACCACTATCAGATTAGAGCCATAAGGGAGACTAGACATCAGATTAGAGCCATAAGGGAGACTAGACATCTACCACCCCCTACCACAACTAGATTAGAGACATAAGGGAGACATCTCCCACCCCACTACCACTATCAGATTAGAGCCATAAGGGAGTATAGACATCTCCCACCCCACTACCACTATCAGATTAGAGCCATAAGGGAGACTAGACATCTACCACCCCACTACCACTATCAGATTAGAGCCATAAGGGAGACTAGACATCAGATTAGAGCCATAAGGGAGACTAGACATCTACCACCCCCCTACCACTATGAGATTAGAGACATAAGGGAGACATCTCCCACCCCACTATCAGATTAGAGCCATAAGGGAGACTAGACATCTCCCACCCCACTACCACTATAAAATTAGAGACATAAGGGAGACTAGACATCTCCCACCCCACTACCACTATCAGATTAGAGCCATACGGGAGACTAGACATCTACCACCCCACTACCAATATCCGATTAGAGCCATAAGGGAGACTAGACATCTCCCACCCCACTACCACTATCAGAATAGAGCCATAAGGGAGACTAGACATCAATCACCACACAACCACTATCAGATTAGAGCCATAAGGGAGACTAGACATCTCCCACCCCACTACCACTATCAGATTAGAGCCATAATGGAGACTAGACATCTACCAACCCACTTCCACTGTCAGATTAGATCCATAAGGGAGACAAGACATCTACCACCCCACTAACACTATCAGATTAGAGCCCTAAGGAGACTAGACATCAGATTAGAGCCATAAAGGAGACTAGATATCTACCACCCCCCTACCACTATGAGATTAGAGCCTTGAAGAAGACTAGGCACCTCCCACCCCACTACCACTATCAGATTAAAGCCATAAGGGAGACTAGACATCTCCCACCCCACTTTCACTATCAGATGAGAGATGTAAGGGAGACTAAACATCAGATTAGAGCCATAAGGGAGACTAGACATCTACCACCCCCCTACCACTATGAGATTAGAGCTTTAAAGAAGACTAGGCATCTACCACCCCACTACCACTATCAGATTAGAGCCATAAGGGAGACTAGACATCTACCACGCCACTACCACTATCAGATTAGAGCCATAAGGGAGACAAGACATCTACCACCCCAAAAACACTATCAGATTAGAGCCATAAGGAGACTAGACATCAGATTAGAGCCATAAAGGAGACTAGATATCTACCACCCCCCTACCACTATGAGATTAGAGCCTTGAAGAAGACTAGGCACCTCCCACCCCACTACCACTATCAGATTAGAGCCATAAGGGAGACTAGACATCTCCCACCCCACTTTCACTATCAGATGAGAGATATAAGGGAGACTAAACATCAGATTAGAGCCATAAGGGAGACTAGACATCTACCACCCCCCTACCACTATGAGATTAGAGCTTTAAAGAAGACTAGGCATCTACCACCCCACTACCACTATCAGATTAGAGCCATAAGGGAGACTAGACATCTACCAACCCACTTCCAATATCAGATTAGATCCATGAGGGAGACAAGACATCTACCACCCCACTACCAATATCACATTAGAGCCATAAGGGAGACTAGACATCTCCCATCCCACTAACACTATCAGATTAGAGCCATAAGGGAGCCTAGACATCTACCACCCCACTACCACTATCAGATTAGAGCCATAAGGGAGACTAGACATCTACCACCCCACTACCACTATCAGATTAGATCCATAAGGGAGACTAGACATCAGATTAGAGCCATAAGGGAGACTAGACATCTACCACCCCCCTACCACTATGAGATTAGAGACATAAGGGAGACATCTCCCACCCCACTACCACTATCAGATTAGAGCCATAAGGGAGACTAGACATCTCCCACCCCACTACCTATATAAAATTAGAGACATAAGGGAGCCTAGACATCTCCCACCCCACTACCACTATCAGATTAGAGCCATACGGGAGACTAGACATCTCCCACCCCACTACCACTATCGGATTAGAGCCATAATGGAGACTAGACATCTACCAACCCACTTCCACTGTCAGATTAGATCCATAAGGGAGACAAGACATCTACCACCCCACTAACACTATCAGATTAGAGCCATAAGGGAGACTAGACATCAGATTAGAGCCATAAAGGAGACTAGATATCTAACCCCCCTACCACTATGAGATTAGAGCCTTAAAGAAGACTAGGCATCTCCCAACCCACTACCACTATCAGATTAGAGCCATAAGGGAGACTAGACATCTCCCACCCCACTTTCACTATCAGATGAGAGATATAAGGGAGACTAAACATCAGATTAGAGCCATAAGGGAGACTAGACATCTACCACCCCCCTACCACTATCAGATTAGAGCCATAAAGGAGACTAGACATCTACCACCCACCTATCACTATGAGATTAGAGCCTTAAAGGAGACTAGGCATCTACCACCCCACTACCACTATCAGATTAGAGCCATAAGGGAGACTAGACATCTCCCACCCCACTACCACTATCAGATTAGAGCCATAACGGAGACTAGACATCTACCAACCCACTTCCAAAATCAGATTAGATCCATGAGGGAGACAAGACATCTACCACCCCACTACCAATATCACATTAGAGCCATAAGGGAGACTAGACATCTACCACCCCACTACCACTATCAGATTAGAGCCATAAGGGAGACTAGACATCTCCCATCCCACTAACACTATCAGATTAGAGCCATAAGGGAGCCTAGACATCTACCACCCCACTACCACTATCAGATTAGAGCCATAAGGGAGACTAGACATCTACCACCCCACTACCACTATCAGATTAGAGCCATAAGGGAGACTAGACATCAGATTAGAGCC
This sequence comes from Salvelinus fontinalis, assembly GCF_029448725.1. Taxonomy (NCBI): domain Eukaryota; kingdom Metazoa; phylum Chordata; class Actinopteri; order Salmoniformes; family Salmonidae; genus Salvelinus; species Salvelinus fontinalis. The sequence continues at coordinate 58,536 of NW_026601183.1, forward strand.
ATAAGGGAGACTAGACATCTACCACCCCCCTACCACTATGAGATTAGAGACATAAGGGAGACATCTCCCACCCCACTACCACTATCAGATTAGAGCCATAAGGGAGACTAGACATCAGATTAGAGCCATAAGGGAGACTAGACATCTACCACCCCACTACCACTATCAGATTAGAGCCATAAGGGAGACTAGACATCAGATTAGAGCCATAAGGGAGACTAGACATCTACCACCCCCCTACCACTATGAGATTAGAGACATAAGGGAGACATCTCCCACCCCACTACCACTATTTGATTAGAGCCATAAGGGAGACTAGACATCTCCCACCCCACTACCACTATAAAATTAGAGACATAAGGGAGACTAGACATCTCCAACCCCACTACCACTATCAGATTAGAGCCATACGGGAGACTAGACATCTACCACCCCACTACCAATATCAGATTAGAGCCATAAGCGAGACTAGACATCTCCCACCCCACTACCACTATCAGAATAGAGCCATAAGGGAGACTAGACATCAATCACCACACAACCACTATCAGATTAGAGCCATAAGGGAGACTAGACATCTCCCAACCCACTACCACTATCAGATTAGAGCCATAATGGAGACTAGACATCTACCAACCCACTTCCACTGTCAGATTAGATCCATAAGGGAGACAAGACATCTACCACCCCACTAACACTATCAGATTAGAGCCATAAGGGAGACTAGACATCAGATTAGAGCCATAAGGGAGACTAGACATCTACCACCCCACTAACACTATGAGATTAGAGCCTTAAAGAAGACTAGGCATCTACCACCCCACTACCACTATCAGATTAGAGCCATAAGGGAGACTAGACATCTACCACGCCACTACCACTATCAGATTAGAGCCATAAGGGAGACTAGACATCTTTCACCCCACAACCACTATCAGATTAGAGCCATAAGGGAGACTAGATATCTCCCACCCCACTACCACTATCAGATTAGAGCCATAACGGAGACTAGACATCTACCAACCCAATTCCAATATCAGATTAGATCCATGAGGGAGACAAGACATCTACCACCCCACTACCAATATCACATTAGAGCCATAAGGGAGACTAGACATCTCCCATCCCACTAACCCTATCAGATTAGAGCCATAAGGGAGACTAGACATCTACCACCCCACTACCACTATCAGATTAGAGACATACGGGAGACAGACATCTCCAACCCCACTACCACTATCAGAATAGAGCCATAAGGGAGACTAGACATCTACCAACCCACTTCCACTATCAGATTAGATCCATAAGGGAGACTAGACATCTACCACCCCACTACCACTATCAGATTAGAGCCATAAGGGAGACTAGACATCTACCACCCCACTACCACTATCAGTTTAGAGCCATAAGGGAGACTAGACATCTACCACCCCACTAACACCATCAGATTAGAGCCATAAGGGAGACTAGACATCAGATTAGAGCCATAAAGGAGACTAGATATCTACCACCCCCCTACCACTATGAGATTAGAGCCTTAAAGAAGACTAGGCATCTCCCACCCCACTACCACTATCAGATTAGAGCCATAAGGGAGTCTAGACATCTACCACCCCACTACCACTATCAGATTAGAGCCATAAGGGAGACTAGACATCTTCCAGCCCACTAACACTATCAGATTAGAGCCATAAGGGAGCCTAGACATCTCCCACCCCACTACCACTATCAGATTAGAGCCATAAGGGAGACTAGACATCTCCCACCCCACTACCACTATCAGATTAGAGCCATAAGGGAGACTAGACATCTACCACCCCACTACCACTATCAGATTAGAGCTATAAGGGAGACTAGACATCTCCCACCCCAAAAACACTATCAGATTAGAGCCATAAAGGAGACTAGACATCTACCACCCGCCTATCACTATGAGATTAGAGCCTTAAAGGAGACTAGGCATCTACCACCCCACTACCACTATCAGATTAGAACCATAAGGGAGACTAGACATCTCCCACCCCACTACCACTATCAGATTAGAGCCATAACGGAGACTAGACATCTACCAACCCACTTCCAAAATCAGATTAGATCCATGAGGGAGACAAGACATCTACCACCCCACTACCAATATCACATTAGAGCCATAAGGGAGACTAGACATCTACCACCCCACTACCACTATCAGATTAGAGCCATAAGGGAGACTAGACATCTCCCATCCCACTAACACTATCAGATTAGAGCCATAAGGGAGCCTAGACATCTACCACCCCACTACCACTATCAGATTAGAGCCATAAGGGAGACTAGACATCTACCACCCCACTACCACTATCAGATTAGAGCCATAAGGGAGACTAGACATCAGATTAGAGCCATAAGGGAGACTAGACGTCTACCACCCCCCTACCACTATGAGATTAGAGACATAAGGGAGACATCTCCCACCCCACTACCACTATTTGATTAGAGCCATAAGGGAGACTAGACATCTCCCACCCCACTACCACTATAAAATTAGAGACATAAGGGAGACTAGACATCTCCCACCCCACTACCACTATCAGATTAGAGCCATACGGGAGACTAGACATCTACCACCCCACTACCAATATCAGATTAGAGCCATAAGCGAGACTAGACATCTCCCACCCCACTACCACTATCAGAATAGAGCCATAAGGGAGACTAGACATCAATCACCACACAACCACTATCAGATTAGAGCCATAAGGGAGACTAGACATCTCCCAACCCACTACCACTATCAGATTAGAGCCATAATGGAGACTAGACATCTACCAACCCACTTCCACTGTCAGATTAGATCCATCAGGGAGACAAGACATCTACCACCCCACTAACACTATCAGATTAGAGCCTTAAGGGAGACTAGACATCAGATTAGAGCCATAAGGGAGACTAGACATCTACCACCCCACTACCACTATGAGATTAGAGCCTTAAAGAAGACTAGGCATCTACCACCCCACTACCACTATCAGATTAGAGCCATAAGGGAGACTAGACATCTACCACGCCACTACCACTATCAGATTAGAGCCATAAGGGAGACTAGACATCTTTCACCCCACAACCACTATCAGATTAGAGCCATAAGGGAGACTAGATATCTCCCACCCCACTACCACTATCAGATTAGAGCCATAACGGAGACTAGACATCTACCAACCCAATTCCAATATCAGATTAGATCCATGAGGGAGACAAGACATCTACCACCCCACTACCAATATCACATTAGAGCCATAAGGGAGACTAGACATCTCCCATCCCACTAACCCTATCAGATTAGAGCCATAAGGGAGCCTAGACATCTACCACCCCACTACCACTATCAGATTAGAGCCATAAGGGAGACTAGACATCTACCACCCCACTACCACTATCAGATTAGAGCCATAAGGGAGACTAGACATCAGATTAGAGCCATAAGGGAGACTAGACATCTACCACCCCCCTACCACTATCAGATTAGAGCCATAAGGGAGACTAGACATCTACCACCCCACTACCACTATCAGATTAGAGCCATAAGGGAGACTATACATCTACCACCCCACTACCACTATAAGATTAGAGCTATAAGGGAGACTAGACATCTCCCACCCCAAAAACACTATCAGATTAGAGCCACAAAGGAGACTAGACATCTACCACCCGCCTATCACTATGAGATTAGAGCCTTAAAGGAGACTAGGCATCTACCACCCCACTACCACTATCAGATTAGAGCCATAAGGGAGACTAGACATCTACCACCCCACTACCACTATAAAATTAGAGACATACGGGAGACAGACATCTCCAACCCCACTACCACTATCAGAATAGAGCCATAAGGGAGACTAGACATCTACCACCCCCCTACCACTATGAGATTAGAGACATAAGGGAGACATCTCCCACCCCACTACCACTATTTGATTAGAGCCATAAGGGAGACTAGACATCTCCCACCCCACTACCACTATAAAATTAGAGACATAAGGGAGACTAGACATCTCCCACCCCACTACCACTATCAGATTAGAGCCATACGGGAGACTAGACATCTACCACCCCACTACCAATATCACATTAGAGCCATAAGGGAGACTAGACATCTCCCATCCCACTAACCCTATCAGATTAGAGCCATAAGGGAGACTAGACATCTACCACCCCACTACCACTATCAGATTAGAGACATACGGGAGACAGACATCTCCAACCCCACTACCACTATCAGAATAGAGCCATAAGGGAGACTAGACATCTACCAACCCACTTCCACTATCAGATTAGATCCATAAGGGAGACTAGACATCTACCACCCCACTACCACTATCAGATTAGAGCCATAAGGGAGACTAGACATCTACCACCCCACTACCACTATCAGTTTAGAGCCATAAGGGAGACTAGACATCTACCACCCCACTAACACCATCAGATTAGAGCCATAAGGGAGACTAGACATCAGATTAGAGCCATAAAGGAGACTAGATATCTACCACCCCCCTACCACTATGAGATTAGAGCCTTAAAGAAGACTAGGCATCTCCCACCCCACTACCACTATCAGATTAGAGCCATAAGGGAGTCTAGACATCTACCACCCCACTACCACTATCAGATTAGAGCCATAAGGGAGACTAGACATCTTCCAGCCCACTAACACTATCAGATTAGAGCCATAAGGGAGCCTAGACATCTCCCACCCCACTACCACTATCAGATTAGAGCCATAAGGGAGACTAGACATCTCCCACCCCACTACCACTATCAGATTAGAGCCATAAGGGAGACTAGACATCTACCACCCCACTACCACTATCAGATTAGAGCTATAAGGGAGACTAGACATCTCCCACCCCAAAAACACTATCAGATTAGAGCCATAAAGGAGACTAGACATCTACCACCCGCCTATCACTATGAGATTAGAGCCTTAAAGGAGACTAGGCATCTACCACCCCACTACCACTATCAGATTAGAACCATAAGGGAGACTAGACATCTCCCACCCCACTACCACTATCAGATTAGAGCCATAACGGAGACTAGACATCTACCAACCCACTTCCAAAATCAGATTAGATCCATGAGGGAGACAAGACATCTACCACCCCACTACCAATATCACATTAGAGCCATAAGGGAGACTAGACATCTACCACCCCACTACCACTATCAGATTAGAGCCATAAGGGAGACTAGACATCTCCCATCCCACTAACACTATCAGATTAGAGCCATAAGGGAGCCTAGACATCTACCACCCCACTACCACTATCAGATTAGAGCCATAAGGGAGACTAGACATCTACCACCCCACTACCACTATCAGATTAGAGCCATAAGGGAGACTAGACATCAGATTAGAGCCATAAGGGAGACTAGACATCTACCACCCCCCTACCACTATGAGATTAGAGACATAAGGGAGACATCTCCCACCCCACTACCACTATTTGATTAGAGCCATAAGGGAGACTAGACATCTCCCACCCCACTACCACTATAAAATTAGAGACATAAGGGAGACTAGACATCTCCCACCCCACTACCACTATCAGATTAGAGCCATACGGGAGACTAGACATCTACCACCCCACTACCAATATCAGATTAGAGCCATAAGCGAGACTAGACATCTCCCACCCCACTACCACTATCAGAATAGAGCCATAAGGGAGACTAGACATCAATCACCACACAACCACTATCAGATTAGAGCCATAAGGGAGACTAGACATCTCCCAACCCACTACCACTATCAGATTAGAGCCATAATGGAGACTAGACATCTACCAACCCACTTCCACTGTCAGATTAGATCCATCAGGGAGACAAGACATCTACCACCCCACTAACACTATCAGATTAGAGCCTTAAGGGAGACTAGACATCAGATTAGAGCCATAAGGGAGACTAGACATCTACCACCCCACTACCACTATGAGATTAGAGCCTTAAAGAAGACTAGGCATCTACCACCCCACTACCACTATCAGATTAGAGCCATAAGGGAGACTAGACATCTACCACGCCACTACCACTATCAGATTAGAGCCATAAGGGAGACTAAACATCTTTCACCCCACAACCACTATCAGATTAGAGCCATAAGGGAGACTAGATATCTCCCACCCCACTACCACTATCAGATTAGAGCCATAACGGAGACTAGACATCTACCAACCCAATTCCAATATCAGATTAGATCCATGAGGGAGACAAGACATCTACCACCCCACTACCAATATCACATTAGAGCCATAAGGGAGACTAGACATCTCCCATCCCACTAACCCTATCAGATTAGAGCCATAAGGGAGCCTAGACATCTACCACCCCACTACCACTATCAGATTAGAGCCATAAGGGAGACTAGACATCTACCACCCCACTACCACTATCAGATTAGAGCCATAAGGGAGACTAGACATCAGATTAGAGCCATAAGGGAGACTAGACATCTACCACCCCCCTACCACTATCAGATTAGAGCCATAAGGGAGACTAGACATCTACCACCCCACTACCACTATCAGATTAGAGCCATAAGGGAGACTATACATCTACCACCCCACTACCACTATAAGATTAGAGCTATAAGGGAGACTAGACATCTCCCACCCCAAAAACACTATCAGATTAGAGCCACAAAGGAGACTAGACATCTACCACCCGCCTATCACTATGAGATTAGAGCCTTAAAGGAGACTAGGCATCTACCACCCCACTACCACTATCAGATTAGAGCCATAAGGGAGACTAGACATCTACCACCCCACTACCACTATAAAATTAGAGACATACGGGAGACAGACATCTCCAACCCCACTACCACTATCAGAATAGAGCCATAAGGGAGACTAGACATCTACCACCCCCCTACCACTATGAGATTAGAGACATAAGGGAGACATCTCCCACCCCACTACCACTATTTGATTAGAGCCATAAGGGAGACTAGACATCTCCCACCCCACTACCACTATAAAATTAGAGACATAAGGGAGACTAGACATCTCCCACCCCACTACCACTATCAGATTAGAGCCATACGGGAGACTAGACATCTACCACCCCACTACCAATATCAGATTAGAGCCATAAGCGAGACTAGACATCTCCCACCCCACTACCACTATCAGAATAGAGCCATAAGGGAGACTAGACATCAATCACCACACAACCACTATCAGATTAGAGCCATAAGGGAGACTAGACATCTCCCAACCCACTACCACTATCAGATTAGAGCCATAATGGAGACTAGACATCTACCAACCCACTTCCACTGTCAGATTAGATCCATAAGGGAGACAAGACATCTACCACCCCACTAACACTATCAGATTAGAGCCATAAGGAGACTAGACATCAGATTAGAGCCATAAAGGAGACTAGATATCTACCACCCCCCTACCACTATGAGATTAGAGCCTTAAAGAAGACTAGGCATCTCCCACCCCACTACCACTATCAGATTAGAGCCATAAGGGAGACTAGACATCTCCCACCCCACTTTCACTATCAGATGAGAGATATAAGGGAGACTAAACATCAGATTAGAGCCATAAGGGAGACTAGACATCTACCACCCCCCTACCACTATGAGATTAGAGCCTTAAAGAAGACTAGGCATCTACCACCCCACTACCACTATCAGATTAGAGCCATAAGGGAGACTAGACATCTACCACGCCACTACCACTATCAGATTAGAGCCATAAGGGAGACTAGACATCTTTCACCCCACAACCACTATCAGATTAGAGCCATAACGGAGACTAGACATCTACCAACCCACTTCCAATATCAGATTAGATCCATGAGGGAGACAAGACATCTACCACCCCACTACCAATATCACATTAGAGCCATAAGGGAGCCTAGACATCTACCACCCCACTACCACTATCAGATTAGAGGCATAAGGGAGACTAGACATCTACCACCCCACTACCACTATCAGATTAGAGCCATAAGGAGACTAGACATCAGATTAGAGCCATAAGGGAGACTAGACATCTACCACCCCACTACCACTATGAGATTAGAGCCTTAAAGAAGACTAGGCATCTACCACCCCACTACCACTATCAGATTAGAGCCATAAGGGAGACTAGACATCTACCACGCCACTAACACTATCAGATTAGAGCCATAAGGGAGACTAGACATCTTTCACCCCACAACCACTATCAGATTAGAGCCATAAGGGAGACTAGATATCTCCCACCCCACTACCACTATCAGATTAGAGCCATAACGGAGACTAGACATCTACCAACCCAATTCCAATATCAGATTAGATCCATGAGGGAGACAAGACATCTACCACCCCACTACCAATATCACATTAGAGCCATAAGGGAGACTAGACATCTCCCATCCCACTAACCCTATCAGATTAGAGCCATAAGGGAGCCTAGACATCTACCACCCCACTACCACTATCAGATTAGAGCCATAAGGGAGACTAGACATCTACCACCCCACTACCACTATCAGATTAGAGCCATAAGGGAGACTAGACATCAGATTAGAGCCATAAGGGAGACTAGACATCTACCACCCCCCTACCACTATCAGATTAGAGCCATAAGGGAGACTAGACATCTACCACCCCACTACCACTATCAGATTAGAGCCATAAGGGAGACTATACATCTACCACCCCACTACCACTATAAGATTAGAGCTATAAGGGAGACTAGACATCTCCCACCCCAAAAACACTATCAGATTAGAGCCACAAAGGAGACTAGACATCTACCACCCGCCTATCACTATGAGATTAGAGCCTTAAAGGAGACTAGGCATCTACCACCCCACTACCACTATCAGATTAGAGCCATAAGGGAGACTAGACATCTACCACCCCACTACCACTATAAAATTAGAGACATACGGGAGACAGACATCTCCAACCCCACTACCACTATCAGAATAGAGCCATAAGGGAGACTAGACATCTACCAACCCACTTCCACTATCAGATTAGATCCATAAGGGAGACTAGACATCTACCACCCCACTACCACTATCAGATTAGAGCCATAATGGAGACTAGACATCTACCACCCCACTACCACTATCAGATTAGAGCCATAAGGGAGGCTAGACATATTCCACCCCACTAACACCATCAGATTAGAGCCATAAGGGAGACTAGACATCAGATTAGAGCCATAAAGGAGACTAGATATCTACCACCCCCCTACCACTATGAGATTAGAGCCTTAAAGAAGACTAGGCATCTCCCACCCCACTACCACTATCAGATTAGAGCCATAAAATTAGGCTCTAATCTTAAAATGGTGCTGGCTAAAGCTAAATCTGGCGAGTGTAGAGAGTATAGAGATATTGTTATCCACGTCGGCACCAACGATGTTAGGATGAAACAGTCAGAGGTCACCAAGTGCAACATAGCTTCAGCGTGTAAATCAGCTAGAAAGATGTGTCGGCATCGAGTAATTGTCTCTGGCCCCCTCCCAGTTAGGGGGAGTGACGAGCTCTACAGCAGAGTCTCAGCACTCAATCGCTGGTTGAAAACTGTTTTCTGCCCCTCCCAAAAGATAGAATTTGTAGATAATTGGCCCTCTTTCTGGGACTCACCCACAAACAGGACCAAGCCTGACCTGCTAAGGAGTGACGGACTCCATCCTACCTGGAGGGGTGCTCTCATCTTATCTACCAACATAGATAGGGCTCTAACTCCTTTAGCCCCACAATGAAATAGGGTGCAGGCCAGGCAGCAGGCTGTTAGCCAACCTGCCAGCTTAGTGGAGTCTGCCAATAGCACAGTCAGTGTAGTCAGCTCAGCCATACCCATTGAGACTGTGTCTGTGCCTCGACCTAGGTTGGGCAAAACTAAACATGGCGGTGTTCGCCTTAGCAATCTTATTAGGATAAAGACCTCCTCCATTCCTGCCATTATTGAAAGAGATCGTGATACCTCACATCTCAAAATAGGGTTACTTAATGTTAGATCCCTCACTTCAAAGGCAGTCATAGTCAATGAACTAATCACTGATCATAATCTTGATGTGATTGGCCTGACTGAAACATGGCTTAAGCCTGATGAATTTACTGTGTTAAATGAGGCCTCACCTCCTGGTTACACTAGTGACCATATCCCCCGTGCATCCCGCAAAGGCGGAGGTGTTGCTAACATCTACGATAGCAAATTTCAATTTACAAAAAAAAAAATGGCGTTTTCGTCTTTTGAGCTTCTAGTCATGAAATCTATGCAGCCTACTCAATCACTTTTTATAGCTACTGTTTACAGGCCTCCTGGGCCATATACAGCGTTCCTCTCTGAGTTTCCTGAATTCCTATCAGACCTTGTAGTCATAGCAGATCATATTCTAATTTTTGGTGATTTTAATATTCACATGGAGAAGTCCACAGACCCACTCCAAAAGTCTTTCGGAGCCATCATCGACTCAGTGGGTTTTGTCCAACATGTCTCTGGACCTACTCACTGCCACAGTCATACTCTGGACCTAGTTTTGTCCCATGGAATAAATGTTGTAGATCTTAATGTTTTTCCACATAATCCTGGACTATCGGACCACCATTTTATTACGTTTGCAATCGCAACAAATAATCTGCTCAGACCCCAACCAAGGAGCATCAAAAGTCGTGCTATAAATTCTCAGACAACACAAAAATTCCTTGATGCCCTTCCAGACTCCTTCTGCCTACCCAAGGACGTCAGAGGACAAAAATCAGTTAACCACTTAACTGAGGAACTCAATTTAACCTTGCGCAATACCCTAGATGCAGTTGCACCCCTAAAAACGAAAAACATTTGTCATAAGAAACTAGCTCCCTGGTATACAGAAAATACCCGAGCTTTGAAGCAAGCTTCCAGGAAATTGGAACGGAAATGGCGCCACACAAAACTGGAAGTCTTCCGACTAGCTTGGAAAGACAGTACCGTGCAGTACCGAAGAGCCCTCACTGCTGCTCGATCATCCTACTTTTCCAACTTAATCGAGGAAAATAAGAACAATCCAAAATTTCTTTTTGATACTGTTGCAAAGCTAACTAAAAAGCAGCATTCCCCAAGAGAGGATGGCTTTCACTTCAGCAGTAATAAATTCATGAACTTCTTTGAGGAAAAGATCATGACCATTAGAAAGCAAATTACGGACTCCTCTTTGAATCTGCGTATTCCTCCAGGGCTTAGCTGTCCTGGATCTGCACAGCTCTGCGAGGGCCTGGGATCGGGAGAGACACTTAAGTGTTTTAGTACTATATCTCTTGACACAATGATGAAAATAATCATGGCCTCTAAACCTTCAAGCTGCATACTGGATCCTATTCCTACTAAACTGCTGAAGGAGCTGCTTCCTGTGCTTGGCCCTCCTATGTTGAACATAATAAACAGCTCTCTATCCACCGGATGTGTACCAAACTCACTAAAAGTGGCAGTGATAAAGCCTCTCTTGAAAAAGCCAAACCTTGACCCGGAAAATATAAAAAACTATCGGCCTATATCGAATCTTCCATTCCTCTCAAAAATTTTAGAAAAAGCTGTTGCGCAGCAACTCACTGCCTTTCTGAAGACAAACAATGTATACGAAATGCTTCAGTCTGGTTTTAGACCCCATCATAGCACTGAGACTGCACTTGTGAAGGTGGTAAATGACCTTTTAATGGCGTCAGACCGAGGCTCTGCATCTGTCCTCGTGCTACTAGACCTTAGTGCTGCCTTTGACACCATCGATCACCACATTCTTTTGGAGAGACTGGAAACCCAAATTGGTCTACACGGACAAGTTCTGGCCTGGTTTAGATCTTACCTGTCGGAAAGATATCAGTTTGTCTCTGTGAATGGTCTGTCCTCTGACAAATCAACTGTACATTTCGGTGTTCCTCAAGGTTCCGTTTTAGGACCACTATTGTTTTCACTATATATTTTACCTCTTGGGGATGTTATTCGAAAACATAATGTTAACTTTCACTGCTATGCGGATGACACACAGCTGTACATTTCAATGAAACATGGTGAAGCCCCAAAATTGCCCTCGCTAGAAGCCTGTGTTTCAGACATAAGGAA
>NW_026601184.1:0-70573 GCF_029448725.1 Salvelinus fontinalis
TTGTTTATGGAAAAGTGTTTATTTCTGTATTTCAACATGATTTGGAGCTTGTATTTGAAAAGTGCTTATTTCTGTATTTCAACATGATTTGGAGCTTGTTTTCGAAAAGTGTTTTTTCTGTATTTCAACATGATTTAGAGCTTGTTTTTGGAAAAGTGTTTATTTCTGTATTTCAATGTTGCAACTTGCTGAAAACTGTCCACAGTGTTCCTATCATCCTGATTAAACAGTACTGAAATAAAATTAACTTACAGAGTGCATCAAACATGATTTAGAGCTTGTTTATGGAAAAGTGTTTATTTCTGTATTTCAACATGATTTGGAGCTTGTTTTTGAAAAGTGTTTATTTCTGTTTTTCAACATGATTTAGAGCTTGTTTATGGAAAAGTGTTTATTTCTGTATTTCAACGTGATTTGGAGCTTGTATTTGAAAAGTGCTTATTTCTGTATTTCAACATGATTTGGAGCTTGTTTTTGAAAAGTGTTTTTTCTGTATTTCAACATGATTTAGAGCTTGTTTTTGGAAAAGTGTTTATTTCTGTATTCCAATGTTGCAACTTGCTGAAAACCGTCCACAGTGTTACTATCATCCTGATTAAACAGTACTGAAATAAAATTAACTTACAGAGTGCATCAAACATGATTTAGAGCTTGTTTATGGAAAAGTGTTTATTTCTGTATTTCAACATGATTTGGAGCTTGTATTTGAAAAGTGCTTATTTATGTATTTCAACATGATTTGGAGCTTGTTTTTGAAAAGTGTTTTTTCTGTATTTCAACATGATTTAGAGCTTGTTTTTGGAAAAGTGTTTATTTCTGTATTCCAATGTTGCAACTTGCTGAAAACCGTCCACAGTGTTACTATCATCCTGATTAAACAGTACTGAAATAAAATTAACTTACAGAGTGCATCAAACATGATTTAGAGCTTGTTTATGGAAAAGTGTTTATTTCTGTATTTCAACATGATTTGGAGCTTGTATTTGAAAAGTGCTTATTTCTGTATTTCAACATGATTTGGAGCTTGTTTTCGAAAAGTGTTTTTTCTGTATTTCAACATGATTTAGAGCTTGTTTTTGGAAAAGTGTTTATTTCTGTATTTCAATGTTGCAACTTGCTGAAAACTGTCCACAGTGTTCCTATCATCCTGATTAAACAGTACTGAAATAAAATTAACTTACAGAGTGCATCAAACATGATTTAGAGCTTGTTTATGGAAAAGTGTTTATTTCTGTATTTCAACATGATTTGGAGCTTGTATTTGAAAAGTGCTTATTTCTGTATTTCAACATGATTTGGAGCTTGTTTTTGAAAAGTGTTTTTTCTGTATTTCAACAAGATTTAGAGCTTGTTTTTGGAAAAGTGTTTATTTCTGTATTTCAATGTTGCAACTTGCTGAAAACTGTCCACAGTGTTCCTATCATCCTGATTAAACAGTACTGAAATAAAATTAACTTACAGAGAGCATCAAACATGATTTAGAGCTTGTTTATGGAAAAGTGTTTATTTCTGTATTTCAACATGATTTGGAGCTTGTTTTTGAAAAGTGCTTATTTCTGTATTTCAACATGATTTGGAGCTTGTTTTCGAAAAGTGTTTTTTCTGTATTTCAACATGATTTAGAGCTTGTTTTTGGAAAAGTGTTTATTTCTGTATTTCAATGTTGCAACTTGCTGAAAACTGTCCACAGTGTTCCTATCATCCTGATTAAACAGTACTGAAATAAAATTAACTTACAGAGTGCATCAAACATGATTTAGAGCTTGTTTATGGAAAAGTGTTTATTTCTGTATTTCAACATGATTTGGAGCTTGTTTTTGAAAAGTGTTTATTTCTGTTTTTCAACATGATTTAGAGCTTGTTTATGGAAAAGTGTTTATTTCTGTATTTCAACATGATTTGGAGCTTGTATTTGAAAAGTGCTTATTTCTGTATTTCAACATGATTTGGAGCTTGTTTTTGAAAAGTGTTTTTTCTGTATTTCAACATGATTTAGAGCTTGTTTTTGGAAAAGTGTTTATTTCTGTATTCCAATGTTGCAACTTGCTGAAAACCGTCCACAGTGTTACTATCATCCTGATTAAACAGTACTGAAATAAAATTAACTTACAGAGTGCATCAAACATGATTTAGAGCTTGTTTATGGAAAAGTGTTTATTTCTGTATTTCAACATGATTTGGAGCTTGTATTTGAAAAGTGCTTATTTATGTATTTCAACATGATTTGGAGCTTGTTTTTGAAAAGTGTTTTTTCTGTATTTCAACATGATTTAGAGCTTGTTTTTGGAAAAGTGTTTATTTCTGTATTCCAATGTTGCAACTTGCTGAAAACCGTCCACAGTGTTACTATCATCCTGATTAAACAGTACTGAAATAAAATTAACTTACAGAGTGCATCAAACATGATTTAGAGCTTGTTTATGGAAAAGTGTTTATTTCTGTATTTCAACATGATTTGGAGCTTGTATTTGAAAAGTGCTTATTTCTGTATTTCAACATGATTTGGAGCTTGTTTTCGAAAAGTGTTTTTTCTGTATTTCAACATGATTTAGAGCTTGTTTTTGGAAAAGTGTTTATTTCTGTATTTCAATGTTGCAACTTGCTGAAAACTGTCCACAGTGTTCCTATCATCCTGATTAAACAGTACTGAAATAAAATTAACTTACAGAGTGCATCAAACATGATTTAGAGCTTGTTTATGGAAAAGTGTTTATTTCTGTATTTCAACATGATTTGGAGCTTGTATTTGAAAAGTGCTTATTTCTGTATTTCAACATGATTTGGAGCTTGTTTTTGAAAAGTGTTTTTTCTGTATTTCAACAAGATTTAGAGCTTGTTTTTGGAAAAGTGTTTATTTCTGTATTTCAATGTTGCAACTTGCTGAAAACTGTCCACAGTGTTCCTATCATCCTGATTAAACAGTACTGAAATAAAATTAACTTACAGAGAGCATCAAACATGATTTAGAGCTTGTTTATGGAAAAGTGTTTATTTCTGTATTTCAACATGATTTGGAGCTTGTTTTTGAAAAGTGTTTATTTCTGTATTTCAACATGATTTGGAGCTTGTTTTTGAAAAGTGCTTATTTCTGTATTTCAACATGATTTGGAGCTTGTTTTTGAAAAGTGTTTATTTCTGTTTTTCAACATGATTTAGAGCTTGTTTTTGGAAAAGTGTTTATTTCTGTATTCCAATGTTGCAACTTGCTGAAAACCGTCCACAGTGTTACTATCATCCTGATTAAACAGTACTGAAATAAAATTAACTTACAGAGTGCATCAAACATGATTTAGAGCTTGTTTATGGAAAAGTGTTTATTTCTGTATTTCAACATGATTTTGAGCTTGTTTTTGAAAAGTGCTTATTTCTGTATTTCAACATGATTTGGAGCTTGTTTTTGAAAAGTGTTTATTTCTGTTTTTCAACATGATTTAGAGCTTGTTTTTGGAAAAGTGTTTATTTCTGTATTCCAATGTTGCAACTTGCTGAAAACCGTCCACAGTGTTACTATCATCCTGATTAAACAGTACTGAAATAAAATTAACTTACAGAGTGCATCAAACATGATTTAGAGCTTGTTTATGGAAAAGTGTTTATTTCTGTATTTCAACATGATTTGGAGCTTGTTTTTGAAAAGTGTTTATTTCTGTTTTTCAACATGATTTGGAGCTTGTATTTGAAAAGTGCTTATTTCTGTATTTCAACATGATTTGGAGCTTGTTTTCGAAAAGTGTTTTTTCTGTATTTCAACATGATTTAGAGCTTGTTTTTGGAAAAGTGTTTATTTCTGTATTTCAATGTTGCAACTTGCTGAAAACTGTCCACAGTGTTCCTATCATCCTGATTAAACAGTACTGAAATAAAATTAACTTACAGAGTGCATCAAACATGATTTAGAGCTTGTTTATGGAAAAGTGTTTATTTCTGTATTTCAACATGATTTGGAGCTTGTATTTGAAAAGTGCTTATTTCTGTATTTCAACATGATTTGGAGCTTGTTTTCGAAAAGTGTTTTTTCTGTATTTCAACATGATTTAGAGCTTGTTTTTGGAAAAGTGTTTATTTCTGTATTTCAATGTTGCAACTTGCTGAAAACTGTCCACAGTGTTCCTATCATCCTGATTAAACAGTACTGAAATAAAATTAACTTACAGAGTGCATCAAACATGATTTAGAGCTTGTTTATGGAAAAGTGTTTATTTCTGTATTTCAACATGATTTGGAGCTTGTATTTGAAAAGTGCTTATTTCTGTATTTCAACATGATTTGGAGCTTGTTTTTGAAAAGTGTTTTTTCTGTATTTCAACAAGATTTAGAGCTTGTTTTTGGAAAAGTGTTTATTTCTGTATTTCAATGTTGCAACTTGCTGAAAACTGTCCACAGTGTTCCTATCATCCTGATTAAACAGTACTGAAATAAAATTAACTTACAGAGAGCATCAAACATGATTTAGAGCTTGTTTATGGAAAAGTGTTTATTTCTGTATTTCAACATGATTTGGAGCTTGTTTTTGAAAAGTGTTTATTTCTGTATTTCAACATGATTTGGAGCTTGTTTTTGAAAAGTGCTTATTTCTGTATTTCAACATGATTTGGAGCTTGTTTTTGAAAAGTGTTTTTTCTGTTTTTCAACATGATTTAGAGCTTGTTTTTGGAAAAGTGTTTATTTCTGTATTCCAATGTTGCAACTTGCTGAAAACCGTCCACAGTGTTACTATCATCCTGATTAAACAGTACTGAAATAAAATTAACTTACAGAGTGCATCAAACATGATTTAGAGCTTGTTTATGGAAAAGTGTTTATTTCTGTATTTCAACATGATTTGGAGCTTGTATTTGAAAAGTGCTTATTTCTGTATTTCAACATGATTTGGAGCTTGTTTTCGAAAAGTGTTTTTTCTGTATTTCAACATGATTTAGAGCTTGTTTTTGGAAAAGTGTTTATTTCTGTATTTCAATGTTGCAACTTGCTGAAAACTGTCCACAGTGTTCCTATCATCCTGATTAAACAGTACTGAAATAAAATTAACTTACAGAGAGCATCAAACATGATTTAGAGCTTGTTTATGGAATAGTGTTTATTTCTGTATTTCAACATGATTTGGAGCTTGTTTTTGAAAAGTGCTTATTTCTGTATTTCAACATGATTTGGAGCTTGTTTTTGAAAAGTGTTTATTTCTGTTTTTCAACATGATTTAGAGCTTGTTTTTGGAAAAGTGTTTATTTCTGTATTCCAATGTTGCAACTTGCTGAAAACCGTCCACAGTGTTACTATCATCCTGATTAAACAGTACTGAAATAAAATTAACTTACAGAGTGCATCAAACATGATTTAGAGCTTGTTTATGGAAAAGTGTTTATTTCTGTATTTCAACATGATTTGGAGCTTGTTTTTGAAAAGTGTTTATTTCTGTTTTTCAACATGATTTAGAGCTTGTTTATGGAAAAGTGTTTATTTCTGTATTTCAACATGATTTGGAGCTTGTATTTGAAAAGTGCTTATTTCTGTATTTCAACATGATTTGGAGCTTGTTTTCGAAAAGTGTTTTTTCTGTATTTCAACATGATTTAGAGCTTGTTTTTGGAAAAGTGTTTATTTCTGTATTTCAATGTTGCAACTTGCTGAAAACTGTCCACAGTGTTCCTATCATCCTGATTAAACAGTACTGAAATAAAATTAACTTACAGAGTGCATCAAACATGATTTAGAGCTTGTTTATGGAAAAGTGTTTATTTCTGTATTTCAACATGATTTGGAGCTTGTATTTGAAAAGTGCTTATTTCTGTATTTCAACATGATTTGGAGCTTGTTTTTGAAAAGTGTTTTTTCTGTATTTCAACAAGATTTAGAGCTTGTTTTTGGAAAAGTGTTTATTTCTGTATTTCAATGTTGCAACTTGCTGAAAACTGTCCACAGTGTTCCTATCATCCTGATTAAACAGTACTGAAATAAAATTAACTTACAGAGAGCATCAAACATGATTTAGAGCTTGTTTATGGAAAAGTGTTTATTTCTGTATTTCAACATGATTTGGAGCTTGTATTTGAAAAGTGTTTATTTCTGTATTTCAACATGATTTGGAGCTTGTTTTTGAAAAGTGCTCATTTCTGTATTTCAACAAGATTTGGAGCTTGTTTTTGAAAAGTGTTTATTTCTGTTTTTCAACATGATTTAGAGCTTGTTTTTGGAAAAGTGTTTATTTCTGTATTCCAATGTTGCAACTTGCTGAAAACCGTCCACAGTGTTACTATCATCCTGATTAAACAGTACTGAAATAAAATTAACTTACAGAGTGCATCAAACATGATTTAGAGCTTGTTTATGGAAAAGTGTTTATTTCTGTATTTCAACATGATTTGGAGCTTGTATTTGAAAAGTGCTTATTTCTGTATTTCAACATGATTTGGAGCTTGTTTTCGAAAAGTGTTTTTTCTGTATTTCAACATGATTTAGAGCTTGTTTTTGGAAAAGTGTTTATTTCTGTATTTCAATGTTGCAACTTGCTGAAAACTGTCCACAGTGTTCCTATCATCCTGATTAAACAGTACTGAAATAAAATTAACTTACAGAGAGCATCAAACATGATTTAGAGCTTGTTTATGGAATAGTGTTTATTTCTGTATTTCAACATGATTTGGAGCTTGTTTTTGAAAAGTGCTTATTTCTGTATTTCAACATGATTTGGAGCTTGTTTTTGAAAAGTGTTTATTTCTGTTTTTCAACATGATTTAGAGCTTGTTTTTGGAAAAGTGTTTATTTCTGTATTCCAATGTTGCAACTTGCTGAAAACCGTCCACAGTGTTACTATCATCCTGATTAAACAGTACTGAAATAAAATTAACTTACAGAGTGCATCAAACATGATTTAGAGCTTGTTTATGGAAAAGTGTTTATTTCTGTATTTCAACATGATTTGGAGCTTGTTTTTGAAAAGTGTTTATTTCTGTATTTCAACATGATTTGGAGCTTGTATTTGAAAAGTGCTTATTTCTGTATTTCAACATGATTTGGAGCTTGTTTTTGAAAAGTGTTTATTTCTGTATTTCAACATGATTTAGAGCTTGTTTTTGGAAAAGTGTTTATTTCTGTATTCCAATGTTGCAACTTGCTGAAAACCGTCCACAGTGTTACTATCATCCTGATTAAACAGTACTGAAATAAAATTAACTTACAGAGTGCATCAAACATGATTTAGAGCTTGTTTATGGAAAAGTGTTTATTTCTGTATTTCAACATGATTTGGAGCTTGTATTTGAAAAGTGCTTATTTCTGTATTTCAACATGATTTGGAGCTTGTTTTCGAAAAGTGTTTTTTCTGTATTTCAACATGATTTAGAGCTTGTTTTTGGAAAAGTGTTTATTTCTGTATTTCAATGTTGCAACTTGCTGAAAACTGTCCACAGTGTTCCTATCATCCTGATTAAACAGTACTGAAATAAAATTAACTTACAGAGAGCATCAAACATGATTTAGAGCTTGTTTATGGAAAAGTGTTTATTTCTGTATTTCAACATGATTTGGAGCTTGTATTTGAAAAGTGCTTATTTCTGTATTTCAACATGATTTGGAGCTTGTTTTTGAAAAGTGTTTATTTCTGTTTTTCAACATGATTTAGAGCTTGTTTTTGGAAAAGTGTTTATTTCTGTATTCCAATGTTGCAACTTGCTGAAAACCGTCCACAGTGTTCCTATCATCCTGATTAAACAGTACTGAAATAAAATTAACTTACAGAGAGCATCAAACATGATTTAGAGCTTGTTTATGGAAAAGTGTTTATTTCTGTATTTCAACATGATTTGGAGCTTGTTTTTGAAAAGTGTTTATTTCTGTATTTCAACATGATTTGGAGCTTGTTTTTGAAAAGTGCTTATTTCTGTATTTCAACATGATTTGGAGCTTGTTTTTGAAAAGTGTTTTTTCTGTTTTTCAACATGATTTAGAGCTTGTTTTTGGAAAAGTGTTTATTTCTGTATTCCAATGTTGCAACTTGCTGAAAACCGTCCACAGTGTTACTATCATCCTGATTAAACAGTACTGAAATAAAATTAACTTACAGAGTGCATCAAACATGATTTAGAGCTTGTTTATGGAAAAGTGTTTATTTCTGTATTTCAACATGATTTGGAGCTTGTATTTGAAAAGTGCTTATTTCTGTATTTCAACATGATTTGGAGCTTGTTTTCGAAAAGTGTTTTTTCTGTATTTCAACATGATTTAGAGCTTGTTTTTGGAAAAGTGTTTATTTCTGTATTTCAATGTTGCAACTTGCTGAAAACTGTCCACAGTGTTCCTATCATCCTGATTAAACAGTACTGAAATAAAATTAACTTACAGAGAGCATCAAACATGATTTAGAGCTTGTTTATGGAAAAGTGTTTATTTCTGTATTTCAACATGATTTGGAGCTTGTATTTGAAAAGTGCTTATTTCTGTATTTCAACATGATTTGGAGCTTGTTTTTGAAAAGTGTTTATTTCTGTATTTCAACATGATTTAGAGCTTGTTTTTGGAAAAGTGTTTATTTCTGTATTCCAATGTTGCAACTTGCTGAAAACCGTCCACAGTGTTCCTATCATCCTGATTAAACAGTACTGAAATAAAATTAACTTACAGAGTGCATCAAACATGATTTAGAGCTTGTTTATGGAAAAGTGTTTATTTCTGTATTTCAACATGATTTGGAGCTTGTTTTTGAAAAGTGTTTATTTCTGTTTTTCAACATGATTTAGAGCTTGTTTATGGAAAAGTGTTTATTTCTGTATTTCAACATGATTTGGAGCTTGTATTTGAAAAGTGCTTATTTCTGTATTTCAACATGATTTGGAGCTTGTTTTCGAAAAGTGTTTTTTCTGTATTTCAACATGATTTAGAGCTTGTTTTTGGAAAAGTGTTTATTTCTGTATTTCAATGTTGCAACTTGCTGAAAACTGTCCACAGTGTTCCTATCATCCTGATTAAACAGTACTGAAATAAAATTAACTTACAGAGTGCATCAAACATGATTTAGAGCTTGTTTATGGAAAAGTGTTTATTTCTGTATTTCAACATGATTTGGAGCTTGTATTTGAAAAGTGCTTATTTCTGTATTTCAACATGATTTGGAGCTTGTTTTTGAAAAGTGTTTTTTCTGTATTTCAACAAGATTTAGAGCTTGTTTTTGGAAAAGTGTTTATTTCTGTATTTCAATGTTGCAACTTGCTGAAAACTGTCCACAGTGTTCCTATCATCCTGATTAAACAGTACTGAAATAAAATTAACTTACAGAGAGCATCAAACATGATTTAGAGCTTGTTTATGGAAAAGTGTTTATTTCTGTATTTCAACATGATTTGGAGCTTGTATTTGAAAAGTGTTTATTTCTGTATTTCAACATGATTTGGAGCTTGTTTTTGAAAAGTGCTTATTTCTGTATTTCAACATGATTTGGAGCTTGTTTTTGAAAAGTGTTTATTTCTGTTTTTCAACATGATTTAGAGCTTGTTTTTGGAAAAGTGTTTATTTCTGTATTCCAATGTTGCAACTTGCTGAAAACCGTCCACAGTGTTACTATCATCCTGATTAAACAGTACTGAAATAAAATTAACTTACAGAGTGCATCAAACATGATTTAGAGCTTGTTTATGGAAAAGTGTTTATTTCTGTATTTCAACATGATTTGGAGCTTGTATTTGAAAAGTGCTTATTTCTGTATTTCAACATGATTTGGAGCTTGTTTTCGAAAAGTGTTTTTTCTGTATTTCAACATGATTTAGAGCTTGTTTTTGGAAAAGTGTTTATTTCTGTATTTCAATGTTGCAACTTGCTGAAAACTGTCCACAGTGTTCCTATCATCCTGATTAAACAGTACTGAAATAAAATTAACTTACAGAGAGCATCAAACATGATTTAGAGCTTGTTTATGGAATAGTGTTTATTTCTGTATTTCAACATGATTTGGAGCTTGTTTTTGAAAAGTGCTTATTTCTGTATTTCAACATGATTTGGAGCTTGTTTTTGAAAAGTGTTTATTTCTGTTTTTCAACATGATTTAGAGCTTGTTTTTGGAAAAGTGTTTATTTCTGTATTCCAATGTTGCAACTTGCTGAAAACCGTCCACAGTGTTACTATCATCCTGATTAAACAGTACTGAAATAAAATTAACTTACAGAGTGCATCAAACATGATTTAGAGCTTGTTTATGGAAAAGTGTTTATTTCTGTATTTCAACATGATTTGGAGCTTGTTTTTGAAAAGTGTTTATTTCTGTATTTCAACATGATTTGGAGCTTGTTTTTGAAAAGTGCTTATTTCTGTATTTCAACATGATTTGGAGCTTGTTTTTGAAAAGTGTTTATTTCTGTATTTCAACATGATTTAGAGCTTGTTTTTGGAAAAGTGTTTATTTCTGTATTCCAATGTTGCAACTTGCTGAAAACCGTCCACAGTGTTCCTATCATCCTGATTAAACAGTACTGAAATAAAATTAACTTACAGAGTGCATCAAACATGATTTAGAGCTTGTTTATGGAAAAGTGTTTATTTCTGTATTTCAACATGATTTGGAGCTTGTATTTGAAAAGTGCTTATTTCTGTATTTCAACATGATTTGGAGCTTGTTTTCGAAAAGTGTTTTTTCTGTATTTCAACATGATTTAGAGCTTGTTTTTGGAAAAGTGTTTATTTCTGTATTTCAATGTTGCAACTTGCTGAAAACTGTCCACAGTGTTCCTATCATCCTGATTAAACAGTACTGAAATAAAATTAACTTACAGAGAGCATCAAACATGATTTAGAGCTTGTTTATGGAAAAGTGTTTATTTCTGTATTTCAACATGATTTGGAGCTTGTTTTTGAAAAGTGCTTATTTCTGTATTTCAACATGATTTGGAGCTTGTTTTTGAAAAGTGTTTATTTCTGTATTTCAACATGATTTAGAGCTTGTTTTTGGAAAAGTGTTTATTTCTGTATTCCAATGTTGCAACTTGCTGAAAACCGTCCACAGTGTTACTATCATCCTGATTAAACAGTACTGAAATAAAATTAACTTACAGAGTGCATCAAACATGATTTAGAGCTTGTTTATGGAAAAGTGTTTATTTCTGTATTTCAACATGATTTGGAGCTTGTATTTGAAAAGTGCTTATTTCTGTATTTCAACATGATTTGGAGCTTGTTTTCGAAAAGTGTTTTTTCTGTATTTCAACATGATTTAGAGCTTGTTTTTGGAAAAGTGTTTATTTCTGTATTCCAATGTTGCAACTTGCTGAAAACCGTCCACAGTGTTCCTATCATCCTGATTAAACAGTACTGAAATAAAATTAACTTACAGAGTGCATCAAACATGATTTAGAGCTTGTTTATGGAAAAGTGTTTATTTCTGTATTTCAACATGATTTGGAGCTTGTTTTTGAAAAGTGTTTATTTCTGTATTTCAACATGATTTGGAGCTTGTTTTTGAAAAGTGCTTATTTCTGTATTTCAACATGATTTGGAGCTTGTTTTTGAAAAGTGTTTATTTCTGTTTTTCAACATGATTTAGAGCTTGTTTTTGGAAAAGTGTTTATTTCTGTATTCCAATGTTGCAACTTGCTGAAAACCGTCCACAGTGTTACTATCATCCTGATTAAACAGTACTGAAATAAAATTAACTTACAGAGTGCATCAAACATGATTTAGAGCTTGTTTATGGAAAAGTGTTTATTTCTGTATTTCAACATGATTTGGAGCTTGTATTTGAAAAGTGCTTATTTCTGTATTTCAACATGATTTGGAGCTTGTTTTCGAAAAGTGTTTTTTCTGTATTTCAACATGATTTAGAGCTTGTTTTTGGAAAAGTGTTTATTTCTGTATTTCAATGTTGCAACTTGCTGAAAACTGTCCACAGTGTTCCTATCATCCTGATTAAACAGTACTGAAATAAAATTAACTTACAGAGAGCATCAAACATGATTTAGAGCTTGTTTATGGAAAAGTGTTTATTTCTGTATTTCAACATGATTTGGAGCTTGTATTTGAAAAGTGCTTATTTCTGTATTTCAACATGATTTGGAGCTTGTTTTTGAAAAGTGTTTATTTCTGTATTTCAACATGATTTAGAGCTTGTTTTTGGAAAAGTGTTTATTTCTGTATTCCAATGTTGCAACTTGCTGAAAACCGTCCACAGTGTTACTATCATCCTGATTAAACAGTACTGAAATAAAATTAACTTACAGAGTGCATCAAACATGATTTAGAGCTTGTTTATGGAAAAGTGTTTATTTCTGTATTTCAACATGATTTGGAGCTTGTATTTGAAAAGTGCTTATTTCTGTATTTCAACATGATTTGGAGCTTGTTTTCGAAAAGTGTTTTTTCTGTATTTCAACATGATTTAGAGCTTGTTTTTGGAAAAGTGTTTATTTCTGTATTTCAATGTTGCAACTTGCTGAAAACTGTCCACAGTGTTCCTATCATCCTGATTAAACAGTACTGAAATAAAATTAACTTACAGAGAGCATCAAACATGATTTAGAGCTTGTTTATGGAAAAGTGTTTATTTCTGTATTTCAACATGATTTGGAGCTTGTTTTTGAAAAGTGCTTATTTCTGTATTTCAACATGATTTGGAGCTTGTTTTTGAAAAGTGTTTATTTCTGTTTTTCAACATGATTTAGAGCTTGTTTTTGGAAAAGTGTTTATTTCTGTATTCCAATGTTGCAACTTGCTGAAAACCGTCCACAGTGTTACTATCATCCTGATTAAACAGTACTGAAATAAAATTAACTTACAGAGTGCATCAAACATGATTTAGAGCTTGTTTATGGAAAAGTGTTTATTTCTGTATTTCAACATGATTTGGAGCTTGTTTTTGAAAAGTGTTTATTTCTGTATTTCAACATGATTTGGAGCTTGTTTATTTGGAGCTTGTATTTGAAAAGTGCTTATTTCTGTATTTCAACATGATTTGGAGCTTGTTTTCGAAAAGTGTTTTTTCTGTATTTCAACATGATTTAGAGCTTGTTTTTGGAAAAGTGTTTATTTCTGTATTTCAATGTTGCAACTTGCTGAAAACTGTCCACAGTGTTCCTATCATCCTGATTAAACAGTACTGAAATAAAATTAACTTACAGAGTGCATCAAACATGATTTAGAGCTTGTTTATGGAAAAGTGTTTATTTCTGTATTTCAACATGATTTGGAGCTTGTATTTGAAAAGTGCTTATTTCTGTATTTCAACATGATTTGGAGCTTGTTTTTGAAAAGTGTTTTTTCTGTATTTCAACAAGATTTAGAGCTTGTTTTTGGAAAAGTGTTTATTTCTGTATTTCAATGTTGCAACTTGCTGAAAACTGTCCACAGTGTTCCTATCATCCTGATTAAACAGTACTGAAATAAAATTAACTTACAGAGAGCATCAAACATGATTTAGAGCTTGTTTATGGAAAAGTGTTTATTTCTGTATTTCAACATGATTTGGAGCTTGTTTTTGAAAAGTGTTTATTTCTGTATTTCAACATGATTTGGAGCTTGTTTTTGAAAAGTTTTTATTTCTGTTTTTCAACATGATTTAGAGCTTGTTTTTGGAAAAGTGTTTATTTCTGTATTCCAATGTTGCAACTTGCTGAAAACCGTCCACAGTGTTACTATCATCCTGATTAAACAGTACTGAAATAAAATTAACTTACAGAGTGCATCAAACATGATTTAGAGCTTGTTTATGGAAAAGTGTTTATTTCTGTATTTCAACATGATTTGGAGCTTGTATTTGAAAAGTGCTTATTTCTGTATTTCAACATGATTTGGAGCTTGTTTTCGAAAAGTGTTTTTTCTGTATTTCAACATGATTTAGAGCTTGTTTTTGGAAAAGTGTTTATTTCTGTATTTCAATGTTGCAACTTGCTGAAAACTGTCCACAGTGTTCCTATCATCCTGATTAAACAGTACTGAAATAAAATTAACTTACAGAGAGCATCAAACATGATTTAGAGCTTGTTTATGGAATAGTGTTTATTTCTGTATTTCAACACGATTATGGAGCTTGTTTTTGAAAAGTGCTTATTTCTGTATTTCAACATGATTTGGAGCTTGTTTTTGAAAAGTGTTTATTTCTGTTTTTCAACATGATTTAGAGCTTGTTTTTGGAAAAGTGTTTATTTCTGTATTCCAATGTTGCAACTTGCTGAAAACCGTCCACAGTGTTACTATCATCCTGATTAAACAGTACTGAAATAAAATTAACTTACAGAGTGCATCAAACATGATTTAGAGCTTGTTTATGGAAAAGTGTTTATTTCTGTATTTCAACATGATTTGGAGCTTGTTTTTGAAAAGTGTTTATTTCTGTTTTTCAACATGATTTAGAGCTTGTTTATGGAAAAGTGTTTATTTCTGTATTTCAACATGATTTGGAGCTTGTATTTGAAAAGTGCTTATTTCTGTATTTCAACATGATTTGGAGCTTGTTTTCGAAAAGTGTTTTTTCTGTATTTCAACATGATTTAGAGCTTGTTTTTGGAAAAGTGTTTATTTCTGTATTTCAATGTTGCAACTTGCTGAAAACTGTCCACAGTGTTCCTATCATCCTGATTAAACAGTACTGAAATAAAATTAACTTACAGAGTGCATCAAACATGATTTAGAGCTTGTTTATGGAAAAGTGTTTATTTCTGTATTTCAACATGATTTGGAGCTTGTATTTGAAAAGTGCTTATTTCTGTATTTCAACATGATTTGGAGCTTGTTTTTGAAAAGTGTTTTTTCTGTATTTCAACAAGATTTAGAGCTTGTTTTTGGAAAAGTGTTTATTTCTGTATTTCAATGTTGCAACTTGCTGAAAACTGTCCACAGTGTTCCTATCATCCTGATTAAACAGTACTGAAATAAAATTAACTTACAGAGAGCATCAAACATGATTTAGAGCTTGTTTATGGAAAAGTGTTTATTTCTGTATTTCAACATGATTTGGAGCTTGTTTTTGAAAAGTGTTTATTTCTGTATTTCAACATGATTTGGAGCTTGTTTTTGAAAAGTTTTTATTTCTGTTTTTCAACATGATTTAGAGCTTGTTTTTGGAAAAGTGTTTATTTCTGTATTCCAATGTTGCAACTTGCTGAAAACCGTCCACAGTGTTACTATCATCCTGATTAAACAGTACTGAAATAAAATTAACTTACAGAGTGCATCAAACATGATTTAGAGCTTGTTTATGGAAAAGTGTTTATTTCTGTATTTCAACATGATTTGGAGCTTGTATTTGAAAAGTGCTTATTTCTGTATTTCAACATGATTTGGAGCTTGTTTTCGAAAAGTGTTTTTTCTGTATTTCAACATGATTTAGAGCTTGTTTTTGGAAAAGTGTTTATTTCTGTATTTCAATGTTGCAACTTGCTGAAAACTGTCCACAGTGTTCCTATCATCCTGATTAAACAGTACTGAAATAAAATTAACTTACAGAGAGCATCAAACATGATTTAGAGCTTGTTTATGGAATAGTGTTTATTTCTGTATTTCAACACGATTATGAGCTTGTTTTTGAAAAGTGCTTATTTCTGTATTTCAACATGATTTGGAGCTTGTTTTTGAAAAGTGTTTATTTCTGTTTTTCAACATGATTTAGAGCTTGTTTTTGGAAAAGTGTTTATTTCTGTATTCCAATGTTGCAACTTGCTGAAAACCGTCCACAGTGTTACTATCATCCTGATTAAACAGTACTGAAATAAAATTAACTTACAGAGTGCATCAAACATGATTTAGAGCTTGTTTATGGAAAAGTGTTTATTTCTGTATTTCAACATGATTTGGAGCTTGTTTTTGAAAAGTGTTTATTTCTGTTTTTCAACATGATTTAGAGCTTGTTTATGGAAAAGTGTTTATTTCTGTATTTCAACATGATTTGGAGCTTGTATTTGAAAAGTGCTTATTTCTGTATTTCAACATGATTTGGAGCTTGTTTTCGAAAAGTGTTTTTTCTGTATTTCAACATGATTTAGAGCTTGTTTTTGGAAAAGTGTTTATTTCTGTATTTCAATGTTGCAACTTGCTGAAAACTGTCCACAGTGTTCCTATCATCCTGATTAAACAGTACTGAAATAAAATTAACTTACAGAGTGCATCAAACATGATTTAGAGCTTGTTTATGGAAAAGTGTTTATTTCTGTATTTCAACATGATTTGGAGCTTGTATTTGAAAAGTGCTTATTTCTGTATTTCAACATGATTTGGAGCTTGTTTTTGAAAAAAAAAAATTCTGTATTTCAACAAGATTTAGAGCTTGTTTTTGGAAAAGTGTTTATTTCTGTATTTCAATGTTGCAACTTGCTGAAAACTGTCCACAGTGTTCCTATCATCCTGATTAAACAGTACTGAAATAAAATTAACTTACAGAGAGCATCAAACATGATTTAGAGCTTGTTTATGGAAAAGTGTTTATTTCTGTATTTCAACATGATTTGGAGCTTGTTTTTGAAAAGTGTTTTTTCTGTATTTCAACATGATTTAGAGCTTGTTTTTGAAAAGTGTTTATTTCTGTATTCCAATGTTGCAACTTGCTGAAAACCGTCCACAGTGTTACTATCATCCTGATTAAACAGTACTGAAACAAAATTAACTTACAGAGTGCATCAAACATGATTTAGAGCTTGTTTATGATAAAGTGTTTATTTCTGTATTTCAACATGATTTGGAGCTTGTATTTGAAAAGTGCTTATTTCTGTATTTCAACATGATTTGGAGCTTGTTTTTGAAAAGTGTTTTTTCTGTATTTCAACAAGATTTAGAGCTTGTTTTTGGAAAAGTGTTTATTTCTGTATTTCAATGTTGCAACTTGCTGAAAACTGTCCACAGTGTTCCTATCATCCTGATTAAACAGTACTGAAAAAAAATTAACTTACAGAGAGCATCAAACATGATTTAGAGCTTGTTTATGGAAAAGTGTTTATTTCTGTATTTCAACATGATTTGGAGCTTGTTTTTGAAAAGTGTTTATTTCTGTATTTCAACATGATTTGGAGCTTGTTTTTGAAAAGTGCTTATTTCTGTATTTCAACATGATTTGGAGCTTGTTTTTGAAAAGTGTTTATTTCTGTTTTTCAACATGATTTAGAGCTTGTTTTTGGAAAAGTGTTTATTTCTGTATTCCAATGTTGCAACTTGCTGAAAACCGTCCACAGTGTTACTATCATCCTGATTAAACAGTACTGAAATAAAATTAACTTACAGAGTGCATCAAACATGATTTAGAGCTTGTTTATGGAAAAGTGTTTATTTCTGTATTTCAACATGATTTGGAGCTTGTATTTGAAAAGTGCTTATTTCTGTATTTCAACATGATTTGGAGCTTGTTTTCGAAAAGTGTTTTTTCTGTATTTCAACATGATTTAGAGCTTGTTTTTGGAAAAGTGTTTATTTCTGTATTTCAATGTTGCAACTTGCTGAAAACTGTCCACAGTGTTCCTATCATCCTGATTAAACAGTACTGAAATAAAATTAACTTACAGAGTGCATCAAACATGATTTAGAGCTTGTTTATGGAAAAGTGTTTATTTCTGTATTTCAACATGATTTGGAGCTTGTATTTGAAAAGTGCTTATTTCTGTATTTCAACATGATTTGGAGCTTGTTTTTGAAAAGTGTTTTTTCTGCATTTCAACAAGATTTAGAGCTTGTTTTTGGAAAAGTGTTTATTTCTGTATTTCAATGTTGCAACTTGCTGAAAACTGTCCACAGTGTTCCTATCATCCTTATTAAACAGTACTGAAATAAAATTAACTTACAGAGTGCATCAAACATGATTTAGAGCTTGTTTATGGAAAAGTGTTTATTTCTGTATTTCAACATGATTTGGAGCTTGTATTTGAAAAGTGCTTATTTCTGTATTTCAACATGATTTGGAGCTTGTTTTTGAAAAGTGTTTTTTCTGCATTTCAACAAGATTTAGAGCTTGTTTTTGGAAAAGTGTTTATTTCTGTATTCCAATGTTGCAACTTGCTGAAAACTGTCCACAGTGTTCCTATCATCCTGATTAAACAGTACTGAAATAAAATTAACTTACAGAGTGCATCAAACATGATTTAGAGCTTGTTTATGGAAAAGTGTTTATTTTTGTATTTCAACATGATTTGGAGCTTGTATTTGAAAAGTGCTTATTTCTGTATTTCAACATGATTTGGAGCTTGTTTTTGAAAAGTGTTTTTTCTGCATTTCAACAAGATTTAGAGCTTGTTTTTGGAAAAGTGTTTATTTCTGTATTTCAATGTTGCAACTTGCTGAAAACTGTCCACAGTGTTCCTATCATCCTGATTAAACAGTACTGAAATAAAATTAACTTACAGAGTGCATCAAACATGATTTAGAGCTTGCTTATGGAAAAGTGTTTATTTCTGTATTTCAACATGATTTGGAGCTTGTATTTGAAAAGTGCTTATTTCTGTATTTCAACATGATTTGGAGCTTGTTTTTGAAAAGTGTTTTTTCTGCATTTCAACAAGATTTAGAGCTTGTTTTTGGAAAAGTGTTTATTTCTGTATTCCAATGTTGCAACTTGCTGAAAACTGTCCACAGTGTTCCTATCATCCTGATTAAACAGTACTGAAATAAAATTAACTTACAGAGTGCATCAAACATGATTTAGAGCTTGTTTATGGAAAAGTGTTTATTTCTGTATTTCAACATGATTTGGAGCTTGTATTTGAAAAGTGCTTATTTCTGTATTTCAACATGATTTGGAGCTTGTTTTTGAAAAGTGTTTTTTCTGTATTTCAACATGATTTAGAGCTTGTTTTTGGAAAAGTGTTTATTTCTGTATTTCAATGTTGCAACTTGCTGAAAACTGTCCACAGTGTTCCTATCATCCTGATTAAACAGTACTGAAATAAAATTAACTTACAGAGAGCATCAAACATGATTTAGAGCTTGTTTATGGAAAAGTGTTTATTTCTGTATTTCAACATGATTTGGAGCTTGTTTTTGAAAAGTGTTTTTTCTGAATTTCAACATGATTTAGAGCTTGTTTTTGGAAAAGTGTTTATTTCTGTATTCCAATGTTGCAACTTGCTGAAAACCGTCCACAGTGTTACTATCATCCTGATTAAACAGTACTAAAATAAAATTAACTTACAGAGTGCATCAAACATGATTTAGAGCTTGTTTATGGAAAAGTGTTTATTTTTGTATTTCAACATGATTTGGAGCTTGTATTTGAAAAGTGCTTATTTCTGTATTTCAACATGATTTGGAGCTTGTTTTTGAAAAAAAAAAATTCTGTATTTCAACAAGATTTAGAGCTTGTTTTTGGAAAAGTGTTTATTTCTGTATTTCAATGTTGCAACTTGCTGAAAACTGTCCACAGTGTTCCTATCATCCTGATTAAACAGTACTGAAATAAAATTAACTTACAGAGAGCATCAAACATGATTTAGAGCTTGTTTATGGAAAAGTGTTTATTTCTGTATTTCAACATGATTTGGAGCTTGTTTTTGAAAAGTGTTTTTTCTGTATTTCAACAAGATTTAGAGCTTGTTTTTGGAAAAGTGTTTATTTCTGTATTTCAATGTTGCAACTTGCTGAAAACTGTCCACAGTGTTCCTATCATCCTGATTAAACAGTACTGAAAAAAAATTTACTTACAGAGAGCATCAAACATGATTTAGAGCTTGTTTATGGAAAAGTGTTTATTTCTGTATTTCAACATGATTTGGAGCTTGTTTTTGAAAAGTGTTTATTTCTGTATTTCAACATGATTTGGAGCTTGTTTTTGAAAAGTGCTTATTTCTGTATTTCAACATGATTTGGAGCTTGTTTTTGAAAAGTGTTTATTTCTGTTTTTCAACATGATTTAGAGCTTGTTTTTGGAAAAGTGTTTATTTCTGTATTCCAATGTTGCAACTTGCTGAAAACCGTCCACAGTGTTACTATCATCCTGATTAACCAGTACTGAAATAAAATTAACTTACAGAGTGCATCAAACATGATTTAGAGCTTGTTTATGGAAAAGTGTTTATTTCTGTATTTCAACATGATTTGGAGCTTGTATTTGAAAAGTGCTTATTTCTGTATTTCAACATGATTTGGAGCTTGTTTTCGAAAAGTGTTTTTTCTGTATTTCAACATGATTTAGAGCTTGTTTTTGGAAAAGTGTTTATTTCTGTATTTCAATGTTGCAACTTGCTGAAAACTGTCCACAGTGTTCCTATCATCCTGATTAAACAGTACTGAAATAAAATTAACTTACAGAGTGCATCAAACATGATTTAGAGCTTGTTTATGGAAAAGTGTTTATTTCTGTATTTCAACATGATTTGGAGCTTGTATTTGAAAAGTGCTTATTTCTGTATTTCAACATGATTTGGAGCTTGTTTTTGAAAAGTGTTTTTTCTGCATTTCAACAAGATTTAGAGCTTGTTTTTGGAAAAGTGTTTATTTCTGTATTTCAATGTTGCAACTTGCTGAAAACTGTCCACAGTGTTCCTATCATCCTTATTAAACAGTACTGAAATAAAATTAACTTACAGAGTGCATCAAACATGATTTAGAGCTTGTTTATGGAAAAGTGTTTATTTCTGTATTTCAACATGATTTGGAGCTTGTATTTGAAAAGTGCTTATTTCTGTATTTCAACATGATTTGGAGCTTGTTTTTGAAAAGTGTTTTTTCTGTATTTCAACATGATTTAGAGCTTGTTTTTGGAAAAGTGTTTATTTCTGTATTCCAATGTTGCAACTTGCTGAAAACCGTCCACAGTGTTACTATCATCCTGATTAAACAGTACTGAAATAAAATTAACTTACAGAGTGCATCAAACATGATTTAGAGCTTGTTTATGGAAAAGTGTTTATTTCTGTATTTCAACATGATTTGGAGCTTGTATTTGAAAAGTGCTTATTTCTGTATTTCAACATGATTTGGAGCTTGTTTTTGAAAAGTGTTTTTTCTGTATTTCAACATGATTTAGAGCTTGTTTTTGGAAAAGTGTTTATTTCTGTATTCCAATGTTGCAACTTGCTGAAAACCGTCCACAGTGTTACTATCATCCTGATTAAACAGTACTGAAATAAAATTAACTTACAGAGTGCATCAAACATGATTTAGAGCTTGTTTATGGAAAAGTGTTTATTTCTGTATTTCAACATGATTTGGAGCTTGTATTTGAAAAGTGCTTATTTCTGTATTTCAACATGATTTGGAGCTTGTTTTCGAAAAGTGTTTTTTCTGTATTTCAACATGATTTAGAGCTTGTTTTTGGAAAAGTGTTTATTTCTGTATTTCAATGTTGCAACTTGCTGAAAACTGTCCACAGTGTTCCTATCATCCTGATTAAACAGTACTGAAATAAAATTAACTTACAGAGTGCATCAAACATGATTTAGAGCTTGTTTATGGAAAAGTGTTTATTTCTGTATTTCAACATGATTTGGAGCTTGTATTTGAAAAGTGCTTATTTCTGTATTTCAACATGATTTGGAGCTTGTTTTTGAAAAGTGTTTTTTCTGTATTTCAACAAGATTTAGAGCTTGTTTTTGGAAAAGTGTTTATTTCTGTATTTCAATGTTGCAACTTGCTGAAAACTGTCCACAGTGTTCCTATCATCCTGATTAAACAGTACTGAAATAAAATTAACTTACAGAGTGCATCAAACATGATTTAGAGCTTGTTTATGGAAAAGTGTTTATTTCTGTATTTCAACATGATTTGGAGCTTGTATTTGAAAAGTGCTTATTTCTGTATTTCAACATGATTTGGAGCTTGTTTTTGAAAAGTGTTTTTTCTGCATTTCAACAAGATTTAGAGCTTGTTTTTGGAAAAGTGTTTATTTCTGTATTTCAATGTTGCAACTTGCTGAAAACTGTCCACAGTGTTCCTATCATCCTTATTAAACAGTACTGAAATAAAATTAACTTACAGAGTGCATCAAACATGATTTAGAGCTTGTTTATGGAAAAGTGTTTATTTCTGTATTTCAACATGATTTGGAGCTTGTATTTGAAAAGTGCTTATTTCTGTATTTCAACATGATTTGGAGCTTGTTTTTGAAAAGTGTTTTTTCTGTATTTCAACATGATTTAGAGCTTGTTTTTGGAAAAGTGTTTATTTCTGTATTCCAATGTTGCAACTTGCTGAAAACCGTCCACAGTGTTACTATCATCCTGATTAAACAGTACTGAAATAAAATTAACTTACAGAGTGCATCAAACATGATTTAGAGCTTGTTTATGGAAAAGTGTTTATTTCTGTATTTCAACATGATTTGGAGCTTGTATTTGAAAAGTGCTTATTTCTGTATTTCAACATGATTTGGAGCTTGTTTTTGAAAAGTGTTTTTTCTGTATTTCAACATGATTTAGAGCTTGTTTTTGGAAAAGTGTTTATTTCTGTATTCCAATGTTGCAACTTGCTGAAAACCGTCCACAGTGTTACTATCATCCTGATTAAACAGTACTGAAATAAAATTAACTTACAGAGTGCATCAAACATGATTTAGAGCTTGTTTATGGAAAAGTGTTTATTTCTGTATTTCAACATGATTTGGAGCTTGTATTTGAAAAGTGCTTATTTCTGTATTTCAACATGATTTGGAGCTTGTTTTCGAAAAGTGTTTTTTCTGTATTTCAACATGATTTAGAGCTTGTTTTTGGAAAAGTGTTTATTTCTGTATTTCAATGTTGCAACTTGCTGAAAACTGTCCACAGTGTTCCTATCATCCTGATTAAACAGTACTGAAATAAAATTAACTTACAGAGTGCATCAAACATGATTTAGAGCTTGTTTATGGAAAAGTGTTTATTTCTGTATTTCAACATGATTTGGAGCTTGTATTTGAAAAGTGCTTATTTCTGTATTTCAACATGATTTGGAGCTTGTTTTTGAAAAGTGTTTTTTCTGTATTTCAACAAGATTTAGAGCTTGTTTTTGGAAAAGTGTTTATTTCTGTATTTCAATGTTGCAACTTGCTGAAAACTGTCCACAGTGTTCCTATCATCCTGATTAAACAGTACTGAAATAAAATTAACTTACAGAGAGCATCAAACATGATTTAGAGCTTGTTTATGGAAAAGTGTTTATTTCTGTATTTCAACATGATTTGGAGCTTGTTTTTGAAAAGTGTTTATTTCTGTATTTCAACATGATTTGGAGCTTGTTTTTGAAAAGTGCTTATTTCTGTATTTCAACATGATTTGGAGCTTGTTTTTGAAAAGTGTTTATTTCTGTTTTTCAACGTGATTTAGAGCTTGTTTTTGGAAAAGTGTTTATTTCTGTATTCCAATGTTGCAACTTGCTGAAAACCGTCCACAGTGTTACTATCATCCTGATTAAACAGTACTGAAATAAAATTAACTTACAGAGTGCATCAAACATGATTTAGAGCTTGTTTATGGAAAAGTGTTTATTTCTGTATTTCAACATGATTTGGAGCTTGTATTTGAAAAGTGCTTATTTCTGTATTTCAACATGATTTGGAGCTTGTTTTCGAAAACTGTTTTTTCTGTATTTCAACATGATTTAGAGCTTGTTTTTGGAAAAGTGTTTATTTCTGTATTTCAATGTTGCAACTTGCTGAAAACTGTCCACAGTGTTCCTATCATCCTGATTAAACAGTACTGAAATAAAATTAACTTACAGAGAGCATCAAACATGATTTAGAGCTTGTTTATGGAATAGTGTTTATTTCTGTATTTCAACATGATTTGGAGCTTGTTTTTGAAAAGTGCTTATTTCTGTATTTCAACATGATTTGGAGCTTGTTTTTGAAAAGTGTTTATTTCTGTTTTTCAACATGATTTAGAGCTTGTTTTTGGAAAAGTGTTTATTTCTGTATTCCAATGTTGCAACTTGCTGAAAACCGTCCACAGTGTTACTATCATCCTGATTAAACAGTACTGAAATAAAATTAACTTACAGAGTGCATCAAACATGATTTAGAGCTTGTTTATGGAAAAGTGTTTATTTCTGTTTTTCAACATGATTTAGAGCTTGTTTATGGAAAAGTGTTTATTTCTGTATTTCAACATGATTTGGAGCTTGTATTTGAAAAGTGCTTATTTCTGTATTTCAACATGATTTGGAGCTTGTTTTCGAAAACTGTTTTTTCTGTATTTCAACATGATTTAGAGCTTGTTTTTGGAAAAGTGTTTATTTCTGTATTTCAATGTTGCAACTTGCTGAAAACTGTCCACAGTGTTCCTATCATCCTGATTAAACAGTACTGAAATAAAATTAACTTACAGAGTGCATCAAACATGATTTAGAGCTTGTTTATGGAAAAGTGTTTATTTCTGTATTTCAACATGATTTGGAGCTTGTATTTGAAAAGTGCTTATTTCTGTATTTCAACATGATTTGGAGCTTGTTTTTGAAAAGTTTTTTTTCTGTATTTCAACAAGATTTAGAGCTTGTTTTTGGAAAAGTGTTTATTTCTGTATTTCAATGTTGCAACTTGCTGAAAACTGTCCACAGTGTTCCTATCATCCTGATTAAACAGTACTGAAATAAAATTAACTTACAGAGAGCATCAAACATTATTTAGAGCTTGTTTATGGAAAAGTGTTTATTTCTGTATTTCAACATGATTTGGAGCTTGTATTTGAAAAGTGCTTATTTCTGTATTTCAACATGATTTGGAGCTTGTTTTTGAAAAGTGTTTTTTCTGTATTTCAACAAGATTTAGAGCTTGTTTTTTGGAAAAGTGTTTATTTCTGTATTTCAATGTTGCAACTTGCTGAAAAATGTCCACAGTGTTCCTATCATCCTGATTAAACAGTACTGAAATAAAATTAACTTACAGAGTGCATCAAACATGATTTAGAGCTTGTTTATGGAAAAGTGTTTATTTCTGTTTTTCAACATGATTTAGAGCTTGTTTATGGAAAAGTGTTTATTTCTGTATTTCAACATGATTTGGAGCTTGTATTTGAAAAGTGCTTATTTCTGTATTTCAACATGATTTGGAGCTTGTTTTCGAAAACTGTTTTTTCTGTATTCCAACATGATTTAGAGCTTGTTTTTGGAAAAGTGTTTATTTCTGTATTTCAATGTTGCAACTTGCTGAAAACTGTCCACAGTGTTCCTATCATCCTGATTAAACAGTACTGAAATAAAATTAACTTACAGAGTGCATCAAACATGATTTAGAGCTTGTTTATGGAAAAGTGTTTATTTCTGTATTTCAACATGATTTGGAGCTTGTATTTGAAAAGTGCTTATTTCTGTATTTCAACATGATTTGGAGCTTGTTTTCGAAAAGTGTTTTTTCTGTATTTCAACATGATTTAGAGCTTGTTTTTGGAAAAGTGTTTATTTCTGTATTTCAATGTTGCAACTTGCTGAAAACTGTCCACAGTGTTCCTATCATTCTGATTAAACAGTACTGAAATAAAATTAACTTACAGAGAGCATCAAACATGATTTAGAGCTTGTTTATGGAATAGTGTTTATTTCTGTATTTCAACATGATTTGGAGCTTGTTTTTGAAAAGTGCTTATTTCTGTATTTCAACATGATTTGGAGCTTGTTTTTGAAAAGTGTTTATTTCTGTTTTTCAACAAGATTTAGAGCTTGTTTTTGGAAAAGTGTTTATTTCTGTATTCCAATGTTGCAACTTGCTGAAAACCGTCCACAGTGTTACTATCATCCTGATTAAACAGTACTGAAATAAAATTAACTTACAGAGTGCATCAAACATGATTTAGAGCTTGTTTATGGAAAAGTGTTTATTTCTGTTTTTCAACATGATTTAGAGCTTGTTTATGGAAAAGTGTTTATTTCTGTATTTCAACATGATTTGGAGCTTGTATTTGAAAAGTGCTTATTTCTGTATTTCAACATGATTTGGAGCTTGTTTTCGAAAACTGTTTTTTCTGTATTTCAACATGATTTAGAGCTTGTTTTTGGAAAAGTGTTTATTTCTGTATTTCAATGTTGCAACTTGCTGAAAACTGTCCACAGTGTTCCTATCATCCTGATTAAACAGTACTGAAATAAAATTAACTTACAGAGTGCATCAAACATGATTTAGAGCTTGTTTATGGAAAAGTGTTTATTTCTGTATTTCAACATGATTTGGAGCTTGTATTTGAAAAGTGCTTATTTCTGTATTTCAACATGATTTGGAGCTTGTTTTTGAAAAGTTTTTTTTCTGTATTTCAACATGATTTGGAGCTTGTTTTCGAAAACTGTTTTTTCTGTATTCCAACATGATTTAGAGCTTGTTTTTGGAAAAGTGTTTATTTCTGTATTTCAATGTTGCAACTTGCTGAAAACTGTCCACAGTGTTCCTATCATCCTGATTAAACAGTACTGAAATAAAATTAACTTACAGAGTGCATCAAACATGATTTAGAGCTTGTTTATGGAAAAGTGTTTATTTCTGTATTTCAACATGATTTGGAGCTTGTATTTGAAAAGTGCTTATTTCTGTATTTCAACATGATTTGGAGCTTGTTTTCGAAAAGTGTTTTTTCTGTATTTCAACATGATTTAGAGCTTGTTTTTGGAAAAGTGTTTATTTCTGTATTTCAATGTTGCAACTTGCTGAAAACTGTCCACAGTGTTCCTATCATTCTGATTAAACAGTACTGAAATAAAATTAACTTACAGAGAGCATCAAACATGATTTAGAGCTTGTTTATGGAATAGTGTTTATTTCTGTATTTCAACATGATTTGGAGCTTGTTTTTGAAAAGTGCTTATTTCTGTATTTCAACATGATTTGGAGCTTGTTTTTGAAAAGTGTTTATTTCTGTTTTTCAACAAGATTTAGAGCTTGTTTTTGGAAAAGTGTTTATTTCTGTATTCCAATGTTGCAACTTGCTGAAAACC
The DNA here is from genome assembly GCF_029448725.1 of Salvelinus fontinalis. Taxonomy (NCBI): domain Eukaryota; kingdom Metazoa; phylum Chordata; class Actinopteri; order Salmoniformes; family Salmonidae; genus Salvelinus; species Salvelinus fontinalis. The sequence goes on from NW_026601184.1 coordinate 26,767, forward strand.
GTCCACAGTGTTACTATCATCCTGATTAAACAGTACTGAAATAAAATTAACTTACAGAGTGCATCAAACATGATTTAGAGCTTGTTTATGGAAAAGTGTTTATTTCTGTTTTTCAACATGATTTAGAGCTTGTTTATGGAAAAGTGTTTATTTCTGTATTTCAACATGATTTGGAGCTTGTATTTGAAAAGTGCTTATTTCTGTATTTCAACATGATTTGGAGCTTGTTTTCGAAAACTGTTTTTTCTGTATTTCAACATGATTTAGAGCTTGTTTTTGGAAAAGTGTTTATTTCTGTATTTCAATGTTGCAACTTGCTGAAAACTGTCCACAGTGTTCCTATCATCCTGATTAAACAGTACTGAAATAAAATTAACTTACAGAGTGCATCAAACATGATTTAGAGCTTGTTTATGGAAAAGTGTTTATTTCTGTATTTCAACATGATTTGGAGCTTGTATTTGAAAAGTGCTTATTTCTGTATTTCAACATGATTTGGAGCTTGTTTTTGAAAAGTTTTTTTTCTGTATTTCAACAAGATTTAGAGCTTGTTTTTGGAAAAGTGTTTATTTCTGTATTTCAATGTTGCAACTTGCTGAAAACTGTCCACAGTGTTCCTATCATCCTGATTAAACAGTACTGAAATAAAATTAACTTACAGAGTGCATCAAACATGATTTAGAGCTTGTTTATGGAAAAGTGTTTATTTCTGTTTTTCAACATGATTTAGAGCTTGTTTATGGAAAAGTGTTTATTTCTGTATTTCAACATGATTTGGAGCTTGTATTTGAAAAGTGCTTATTTCTGTATTTCAACATGATTTGGAGCTTGTTTTCGAAAACTGTTTTTTCTGTATTCCAACATGATTTAGAGCTTGTTTTTGGAAAAGTGTTTATTTCTGTATTTCAATGTTGCAACTTGCTGAAAACTGTCCACAGTGTTCCTATCATCCTGATTAAACAGTACTGAAATAAAATTAACTTACAGAGTGCATCAAACATGATTTAGAGCTTGTTTATGGAAAAGTGTTTATTTCTGTATTTCAACATGATTTGGAGCTTGTATTTGAAAAGTGCTTATTTCTGTATTTCAACATGATTTGGAGCTTGTTTTTGAAAAGTTTTTTTTCTGTATTTCAACAAGATTTTGAGCTTGTTTTTGGAAAAGTGTTTATTTCTGTATTTCAATGTTGCAACTTGCTGAAAACTGTCCACAGTGTTCCTATCATCCTGATTAAACAGTACTGAAATAAAATTAACTTACAGAGAGCATCAAACATTATTTAGAGCTTGTTTATGGAAAAGTGTTTATTTCTGTATTTCAACATGATTTGGAGCTTGTATTTGAAAAGTGCTTATTTCTGTATTTCAACATGATTTGGAGCTTGTTTTTGAAAAGTGTTTTTTCTGTATTTCAACATGATTTAGAGCTTGTTTTTGGAAAAGTGTTTATTTCTGTATTCCAATGTTGCAACTTGCTGAAAACCGTCCACAGTGTTACTATCATCCTGATTAAACAGTACTGAAATAAAATTAACTTACAGAGTGCATCAAACATGATTTAGAGCTTGTTTATGGAAAAGTGTTTATTTTTGTATTTCAACATGATTTGGAGCTTGTATTTGAAAAGTGCTTATTTCTGTATTTCAACATGATTTGGAGCTTGTTTTTGAAAAGTGTTTTTTCTGTATTTCAACATGATTTAGAGCTTGTTTTTGGAAAAGTGTTTATTTCTGTATTCCAATGTTGCAACTTGCTGAAAACCGTCCACAGTGTTACTATCATCCTGATTAAACAGTACTGAAATAAAATTAACTTACAGAGTGCATCAAACATGATTTAGAGCTTGTTTATGGAAAAGTGTTTATTTCTGTATTTCAACATGATTTGGAGCTTGTATTTGAAAAGTGCTTATTTCTGTATTTCAACATGATTTGGAGCTTGTTTTCGAAAACTGTTTTTTCTGTATTTCAACATGATTTAGAGCTTGTTTTTGGAAAAGTGTTTATTTCTGTATTCCAATGTTGCAACTTGCTGAAAACCGTCCACAGTGTTACTATCATCCTGATTAAACAGTACTGAAATAAAATTAACTTACAGAGTGCATCAAACATGATTTAGAGCTTGTTTATGGAAAAGTGTTTATTTCTGTATTTCAACATGATTTGGAGCTTGTATTTGAAAAGTGCTTATTTCTGTATTTCAACATGATTTGGAGCTTGTTTTCGAAAACTGTTTTTTCTGTATTTCAACATGATTTAGAGCTTGTTTTTGGAAAAGTGTTTATTTCTGTATTTCAATGTTGCAACTTGCTGAAAACTGTCCACAGTGTTCCTATCATCCTGATTAAACAGTACTGAAATAAAATTAACTTACAGAGAGCATCAAACATGATTTAGAGCTTGTTTATGGAAAAGTGTTTATTTCTGTATTTCAACATGATTTGGAGCTTGTATTTGAAAAGTGCTTATTTCTGTATTTCAACATGATTTGGAGCTTGTTTTCGAAAAGTGTTTTTTCTGTATTTCAACATGATTTAGAGCTTGTTTTTGGAAAAGTGTTTATTTCTGTATTTCAATGTTGCAACTTGCTGAAAACTGTCCACAGTGTTCCTATCATCCTGATTAAACAGTACTGAAATAAAATTAACTTACAGAGTGCATCAAACATGATTTAGAGCTTGTTTATGGAAAAGTGTTTATTTCTGTATTTCAACATGATTTGGAGCTTGTATTTGAAAAGTGCTTATTTCTGTATTTCAACATGATTTGGAGCTTGTTTTCGAAAACTGTTTTTTCTGTATTTCAACATGATTTAGAGCTTGTTTTTGGAAAAGTGTTTATTTCTGTATTTCAATGTTGCAACTTGCTGAAAACTGTCCACAGTGTTCCTATCATCCTGATTAAACAGTACTGAAATAAAATTAACTTACAGAGTGCATCAAACATGATTTAGAGCTTGTTTATGGAAAAGTGTTTATTTCTGTATTTCAACATGATTTGGAGCTTGTATTTGAAAAGTGCTTATTTCTGTATTTCAACATGATTTGGAGCTTGTTTTTGAAAAGTTTTTTTTCTGTATTTCAACAAGATTTAGAGCTTGTTTTTGGAAAAGTGTTTATTTCTGTATTTCAATGTTGCAACTTGCTGAAAACTGTCCACAGTGTTCCTATCATCCTGATTAAACAGTACTGAAATAAAATTAACTTACAGAGTGCATCAAACATGATTTAGAGCTTGTTTATGGAAAAGTGTTTATTTCTGTTTTTCAACATGATTTAGAGCTTGTTTTTGGAAAAGTGTTTATTTCTGTATTTCAACATGATTTGGAGCTTGTATTTGAAAAGTGCTTATTTCTGTATTTCAACATGATTTGGAGCTTGTTTTCGAAAACTGTTTTTTCTGTATTCCAACATGATTTAGAGCTTGTTTTTGGAAAAGTGTTTATTTCTGTATTTCAATGTTGCAACTTGCTGAAAACTGTCCACAGTGTTCCTATCATCCTGATTAAACAGTACTGAAATAAAATTAACTTACAGAGTGCATCAAACATGATTTAGAGCTTGTTTATGGAAAAGTGTTTATTTCTGTATTTCAACATGATTTGGAGCTTGTATTTGAAAAGTGCTTATTTCTGTATTTCAACATGATTTGGAGCTTGTTTTTGAAAAGTTTTTTTTCTGTATTTCAACAAGATTTTGAGCTTGTTTTTGGAAAAGTGTTTATTTCTGTATTTCAATGTTGCAACTTGCTGAAAACTGTCCACAGTGTTCCTATCATCCTGATTAAACAGTACTGAAATAAAATTAACTTACAGAGAGCATCAAACATTATTTAGAGCTTGTTTATGGAAAAGTGTTTATTTCTGTATTTCAACATGATTTGGAGCTTGTATTTGAAAAGTGCTTATTTCTGTATTTCAACATGATTTGGAGCTTGTTTTTGAAAAGTGTTTTTTCTGTATTTCAACATGATTTAGAGCTTGTTTTTGGAAAAGTGTTTATTTCTGTATTCCAATGTTGCAACTTGCTGAAAACCGTCCACAGTGTTACTATCATCCTGATTAAACAGTACTGAAATAAAATTAACTTACAGAGTGCATCAAACATGATTTAGAGCTTGTTTATGGAAAAGTGTTTATTTTTGTATTTCAACATGATTTGGAGCTTGTATTTGAAAAGTGCTTATTTCTGTATTTCAACATGATTTGGAGCTTGTTTTTGAAAAGTGTTTTTTCTGTATTTCAACATGATTTAGAGCTTGTTTTTGGAAAAGTGTTTATTTCTGTATTCCAATGTTGCAACTTGCTGAAAACCGTCCACAGTGTTACTATCATCCTGATTAAACAGTACTGAAATAAAATTAACTTACAGAGTGCATCAAACATGATTTAGAGCTTGTTTATGGAAAAGTGTTTATTTCTGTATTTCAACATGATTTGGAGCTTGTATTTGAAAAGTGCTTATTTCTGTATTTCAACATGATTTGGAGCTTGTTTTCGAAAACTGTTTTTTCTGTATTTCAACATGATTTAGAGCTTGTTTTTGGAAAAGTGTTTATTTCTGTATTCCAATGTTGCAACTTGCTGAAAACCGTCCACAGTGTTACTATCATCCTGATTAAACAGTACTGAAATAAAATTAACTTACAGAGTGCATCAAACATGATTTAGAGCTTGTTTATGGAAAAGTGTTTATTTCTGTATTTCAACATGATTTGGAGCTTGTATTTGAAAAGTGCTTATTTCTGTATTTCAACATGATTTGGAGCTTGTTTTCGAAAACTGTTTTTTCTGTATTTCAACATGATTTAGAGCTTGTTTTTGGAAAAGTGTTTATTTCTGTATTTCAATGTTGCAACTTGCTGAAAACCGTCCACAGTGTTACTATCATCCTGATTAAACAGTACTGAAATAAAATTAACTTACAGAGTGCATCAAACATGATTTAGAGCTTGTTTATGGAAAAGTGTTTATTTCTGTATTTCAACATGATTTGGAGCTTGTATTTGAAAAGTGCTTATTTCTGTATTTCAACATGATTTGGAGCTTGTTTTCGAAAACTGTTTTTTCTGTATTTCAACATGATTTAGAGCTTGTTTTTGGAAAAGTGTTTATTTCTGTATTTCAATGTTGCAACTTGCTGAAAACTGTCCACAGTGTTCCTATCATCCTGATTAAACAGTACTGAAATAAAATTAACTTACAGAGAGCATCAAACATGATTTAGAGCTTGTTTATGGAAAAGTGTTTATTTCTGTATTTCAACATGATTTGGAGCTTGTATTTGAAAAGTGCTTATTTCTGTATTTCAACATGATTTGGAGCTTGTTTTCGAAAAGTGTTTTTTCTGTATTTCAACATGATTTAGAGCTTGTTTTTGGAAAAGTGTTTATTTCTGTATTTCAATGTTGCAACTTGCTGAAAACTGTCCACAGTGTTCCTATCATCCTGATTAAACAGTACTGAAATAAAATTAACTTACAGAGTGCATCAAACATGATTTAGAGCTTGTTTATGGAAAAGTGTTTATTTCTGTATTTCAACATGATTTGGAGCTTGTATTTGAAAAGTGCTTATTTCTGTATTTCAACATGATTTGGAGCTTGTTTTCGAAAACTGTTTTTTCTGTATTTCAACATGATTTAGAGCTTGTTTTTGGAAAAGTGTTTATTTCTGTATTTCAATGTTGCAACTTGCTGAAAACTGTCCACAGTGTTCCTATCATCCTGATTAAACAGTACTGAAATAAAATTAACTTACAGAGTGCATCAAACATGATTTAGAGCTTGTTTATGGAAAAGTGTTTATTTCTGTATTTCAACATGATTTGGAGCTTGTATTTGAAAAGTGCTTATTTCTGTATTTCAACATGATTTGGAGCTTGTTTTTGAAAAGTTTTTTTTCTGTATTTCAACAAGATTTAGAGCTTGTTTTTGGAAAAGTGTTTATTTCTGTATTTCAATGTTGCAACTTGCTGAAAACTGTCCACAGTGTTCCTATCATCCTGATTAAACAGTACTGAAATAAAATTAACTTACAGAGTGCATCAAACATGATTTAGAGCTTGTTTATGGAAAAGTGTTTATTTCTGTTTTTCAACATGATTTAGAGCTTGTTTATGGAAAAGTGTTTATTTCTGTATTTCAACATGATTTGGAGCTTGTATTTGAAAAGTGCTTATTTCTGTATTTCAACATGATTTGGAGCTTGTTTTCGAAAACTGTTTTTTCTGTATTCCAACATGATTTAGAGCTTGTTTTTGGAAAAGTGTTTATTTCTGTATTTCAATGTTGCAACTTGCTGAAAACTGTCCACAGTGTTCCTATCATCCTGATTAAACAGTACTGAAATAAAATTAACTTACAGAGTGCATCAAACATGATTTAGAGCTTGTTTATGGAAAAGTGTTTATTTCTGTATTTCAACATGATTTGGAGCTTGTATTTGAAAAGTGCTTATTTCTGTATTTCAACATGATTTGGAGCTTGTTTTTGAAAAGTTTTTTTTCTGTATTTCAACAAGATTTTGAGCTTGTTTTTGGAAAAGTGTTTATTTCTGTATTTCAATGTTGCAACTTGCTGAAAACTGTCCACAGTGTTCCTATCATCCTGATTAACTTCTTGAGAATACAGGGGGTGCTATTTCGCATTAGCATAATTGCCTCTACAGACTAAACTGCCTCTTATTCAATTATTGCTGTTACTATATGCATATAACCATATAGCATTGGATAGAAAACAAGCTAAGGTTTCTAAAACCGTTCCAATTGAGTCTCTGAGTCAAACACAGGTCATTTCACAGCACTTTCCCTGAGCCTGAAAAAGATTGCAAGATGTGTATGCTCGCTTCAAAGCTCTGCCTATATATGGTCACGCCACCTATGACCCGAATGACACTTCCTACTTCTTCCTATGGGTGTTTGGAAGACGTCAGAGGAGAAATTTTTTGTTTATCTTGTACTGACGTGAAATAAGACTTATTTCTTTAGCGTGACCGACAACTTCCGGTTTCTGAGATGCGCGTTTTCAGAGGTGGCATTGTCTTTTGTTATGCTGACGTTATGGATGAAAACTATCTCCGTGTCGAAGTTTGTTTGCTACATGTGACCATATCACCGTAATGTATGTTTTTTCAATATAGTTTAATCAGATTATTAGAATTTTTTCGGGAGTTTTGCCGTGTTCCGTTCTTTGAGTTTTTTAACTTTGGGAATTGACCGTGCCAGTCGACCAGTACCCAGGCTGAATGAAGAGGGGAGGTTGCCATTGTGAATGGATTGAACGACTCATCAGGACTAAGGACACCTTGATCAACATTCTGATGAAAGACCAGCAATAGTAAGACCCAATTTACGATGTTATTTCATATATCTGTCGTGCATGTGAACTGGTCGCGCGCGTCCAGCTGGTTTTGGCTGGCCTAGTTATGCTAATTAGCGATACATTTTGTTTTCGCTATAAAACATTTAAAAAATCTGAAATATTGTTTGGATTCACCAGATGTTGGGCTTTCAATGTCTGTACGCTGTGTATTTTTTCTGAAATGTTTTAAGACAAGTAATTAGTTATATAACGTTGGTCTCTGTAATTGTTCTAGCTGCATCAGCACTATATCAGATTGCAGCTGCAATGTAGAACTGTGATTTATACCTGAAAAATGCACATTTAAAAAAAAAAAACTATGCTATACCATAAATATGTTATCAGACTGTCATCTTATAAATTTGTTTGTTGGTTTGTGGCTATCAATATCTTAGTTTAGCCGAATTGGTGATAGCACCTGATGGAGTAAGAAACTGTTGGAGTAAGAAAATGGTGTCTTTTGCTAACGTGTTTAGCTAATAGATTTACATATTTTGTCTTCCCTGTAAAACATTTAAAAAATCTGAAATGGTGGTTTTATTCACAAGATCTGTGTCTTTCATTGGGTGTCTTGGACTTGTGATTTAATGATATTTAGATGCTACTATTTAATTGTGACGCTATGCTAGCGATGCTAATCAGTGTGTGGGGGGGGGGGGGTGCTCCCGGATCCGGGTTAGGTACTCTGTAGAGGTTAAACAGTACTGAAATAAAATTAACTTACAGAGAGCATCAAACATTATTTAGAGCTTGTTTATGGAAAAGTGTTTATTTCTGTATTTCAACATGATTTGGAGCTTGTATTTGAAAAGTGCTTATTTCTGTATTTCAACATGATTTGGAGCTTGTTTTTGAAAAGTGTTTTTTCTGTATTTCAACATGATTTAGAGCTTGTTTTTGGAAAAGTGTTTATTTCTGTATTCCAATGTTGCAACTTGCTGAAAACCGTCCACAGTGTTACTATCATCCTGATTAAACAGTACTGAAATAAAATTAACTTACAGAGTGCATCAAACATGATTTAGAGCTTGTTTATGGAAAAGTGTTTATTTTTGTATTTCAACATGATTTGGAGCTTGTATTTGAAAAGTGCTTATTTCTGTATTTCAACATGATTTGGAGCTTGTTTTTGAAAAGTGTTTTTTCTGTATTTCAACATGATTTAGAGCTTGTTTTTGGAAAAGTGTTTATTTCTGTATTCCAATGTTGCAACTTGCTGAAAACCGTCCACAGTGTTACTATCATCCTGATTAAACAGTACTGAAATAAAATTAACTTACAGAGTGCATCAAACATGATTTAGAGCTTGTTTATGGAAAAGTGTTTATTTCTGTATTTCAACATGATTTGGAGCTTGTATTTGAAAAGTGCTTATTTCTGTATTTCAACATGATTTGGAGCTTGTTTTCGAAAACTGTTTTTTCTGTATTTCAACATGATTTAGAGCTTGTTTTTGGAAAAGTGTTTATTTCTGTATTCCAATGTTGCAACTTGCTGAAAACCGTCCACAGTGTTACTATCATCCTGATTAAACAGTACTGAAATAAAATTAACTTACAGAGTGCATCAAACATGATTTAGAGCTTGTTTATGGAAAAGTGTTTATTTCTGTATTTCAACATGATTTGGAGCTTGTATTTGAAAAGTGCTTATTTCTGTATTTCAACATGATTTGGAGCTTGTTTTCGAAAAGTGTTTTTTCTGTATTTCAACATGATTTAGAGCTTGTTTTTGGAAAAGTGTTTATTTCTGTATTTCAATGTTGCAACTTGCTGAAAACTGTCCACAGTGTTCCTATCATCCTGATTAAACAGTACTGAAATAAAATTAACTTACAGAGAGCATCAAACATGATTTAGAGCTTGTTTATGGAAAAGTGTTTATTTCTGTATTTCAACATGATTTGGAGCTTGTATTTGAAAAGTGCTTATTTCTGTATTTCAACATGATTTGGAGCTTGTTTTCGAAAAGTGTTTTTTCTGTATTTCAACATGATTTAGAGCTTGTTTTTGGAAAAGTGTTTATTTCTGTATTTCAATGTTGCAACTTGCTGAAAACTGTCCACAGTGTTCCTATCATCCTGATTAAACAGTACTGAAATAAAATTAACTTACAGAGTGCATCAAACATGATTTAGAGCTTGTTTATGGAAAAGTGTTTATTTCTGTATTTCAACATGATTTGGAGCTTGTATTTGAAAAGTGCTTATTTCTGTATTTCAACATGATTTGGAGCTTGTTTTTGAAAAGTGTTTTTTCTGTATTTCAACAAGATTTAGAGCTTGTTTTTGGAAAAGTGTTTATTTCTGTATTTCAATGTTGCAACTTGCTGAAAACTGTCCACAGTGTTCCTATCATCCTGATTAAACAGTACTGAAATAAAATTAACTTACAGAGAGCATCAAACATGATTTAGAGCTTGTTTATGGAAAAGTGTTTATTTCTGTATTTCAACATGATTTGGAGCTTGTTTTTGAAAAGTGTTTATTTCTGTATTTCAACATGATTTGGAGCTTGTTTTTGAAAAGTGTTTTTTCTGTATTTCAACATGATTTAGAGCTTGTTTTTGGAAAAGTGTTTATTTCTGTATTCCAATGTTGCAACTTGCTGAAAACCGTCCACAGTGTTACTATCATCCTGATTAAACAGTACTGAAATAAAATTAACTTACAGAGTGCATCAAACATGATTTAGAGCTTGTTTATGGAAAAGTGTTTATTTCTGTATTTCAACATGATTTGGAGCTTGTATTTGAAAAGTGCTTATTTCTGTATTTCAACATGATTTGGAGCTTGTTTTCGAAAAGTGTTTTTTCTGTATTTCAACATGATTTAGAGCTTGTTTTTGGAAAAGTGTTTATTTCTGTATTCCAATGTTGCAACTTGCTGAAAACCGTCCACAGTGTTACTATCATCCTGATTAAACAGTACTGAAATAAAATTAACTTACAGAGTGCATCAAACATGATTTAGAGCTTGTTTATGGAAAAGTGTTTATTTCTGTATTTCAACATGATTTGGAGCTTGTTTTTGAAAAGTGTTTATTTCTGTATTTCAACATGATTTGGAGCTTGTTTTTGAAAAGTGCTTATTTCTGTATTTCAACATGATTTGGAGCTTGTTTTCGAAAAGTGTTTTTTCTGTATTTCAACATGATTTAGAGCTTGTTTTTGGAAAAGTGTTTATTTCTGTATTTCAATGTTGCAACTTGCTGAAAACCGTCCACAGTGTTACTATCATCCTGATTAAACAGTACTGAAATAAAATTAACTTACAGAGTGCATCAAACATGATTTAGAGCTTGTTTATGGAAAAGTGTTTATTTCTGTATTTCAACATGATTTGGAGCTTGTATTTGAAAAGTGCTTATTTCTGTATTTCAACATGATTTGGAGCTTGTTTTCGAAAAGTGTTTTTTCTGTATTTCAACATGATTTAGAGCTTGTTTTTGGAAAAGTGTTTATTTCTGTATTTCAATGTTGCAACTTGCTGAAAACTGTCCACAGTGTTCCTATCATCCTGATTAAACAGTACTGAAATAAAATTAACTTACAGAGTGCATCAAACATGATTTAGAGCTTGTTTATGGAAAAGTGTTTATTTCTGTATTTCAACATGATTTGGAGCTTGTATTTGAAAAGTGCTTATTTCTGTATTTCAACATGATTTGGAGCTTGTTTTTGAAAAGTGTTTTTTCTGTATTTCAACAAGATTTAGAGCTTGTTTTTGGAAAAGTGTTTATTTCTGTATTTCAATGTTGCAACTTGCTGAAAACTGTCCACAGTGTTCCTATCATCCTGATTAAACAGTACTGAAATAAAATTAACTTACAGAGAGCATCAAACATGATTTAGAGCTTGTTTATGGAAAAGTGTTTATTTCTGTATTTCAACATGATTTGGAGCTTGTTTTTGAAAAGTGTTTATTTCTGTATTTCAACATGATTTGGAGCTTGTTTTTGAAAAGTGCTTATTTCTGTATTTCAACATGATTTGGAGCTTGTTTTTGAAAAGTGTTTATTTCTGTATTTCAACATGATTTAGAGCTTGTTTTTGGAAAAGTGTTTATTTCTGTATTCCAATGTTGCAACTTGCTGAAAACCGTCCACAGTGTTACTATCATCCTGATTAAACAGTACTGAAATAAAATTAACTTACAGAGTGCATCAAACATGATTTAGAGCTTGTTTATGGAAAAGTGTTTATTTCTGTATTTCAACATGATTTGGAGCTTGTATTTGAAAAGTGCTTATTTCTGTATTTCAACATGATTTGGAGCTTGTTTTCGAAAAGTGTTTTTTCTGTATTTCAACATGATTTAGAGCTTGTTTTTGGAAAAGTGTTTATTTCTGTATTTCAATGTTGCAACTTGCTGAAAACTGTCCACAGTGTTCCTATCATCCTGATTAAACAGTACTGAAATAAAATTAACTTACAGAGTGCATCAAACATGATTTAGAGCTTGTTTATGGAAAAGTGTTTATTTCTGTATTTCAACATGATTTGGAGCTTGTATTTGAAAAGTGCTTATTTCTGTATTTCAACATGATTTGGAGCTTGTTTTTGAAAAGTGTTTTTTCTGTATTTCAACAAGATTTAGAGCTTGTTTTTGGAAAAGTGTTTATTTCTGTATTTCAATGTTGCAACTTGCTGAAAACTGTCCACAGTGTTCCTATCATCCTGATTAAACAGTACTGAAATAAAATTAACTTACAGAGAGCATCAAACATGATTTAGAGCTTGTTTATGGAAAAGTGTTTATTTCTGTATTTCAACATGATTTGGAGCTTGTTTTTGAAAAGTGTTTATTTCTGTATTTCAACATGATTTGGAGCTTGTTTTTGAAAAGTGCTTATTTCTGTATTTCAACATGATTTGGAGCTTGTTTTTGAAAAGTGTTTATTTCTGTTTTTCAACATGATTTAGAGCTTGTTTTTGGAAAAGTGTTTATTTCTGTATTCCAATGTTGCAACTTGCTGAAAACCGTCCACAGTGTTACTATCATCCTGATTAAACAGTACTGAAATAAAATTAACTTACAGAGTGCATCAAACATGATTTAGAGCTTGTTTATGGAAAAGTGTTTATTTCTGTATTTCAACATGATTTGGAGCTTGTATTTGAAAAGTGCTTATTTCTGTATTTCAACATGATTTGGAGCTTGTTTTCGAAAAGTGTTTTTTCTGTATTTCAACATGATTTAGAGCTTGTTTTTGGAAAAGTGTTTATTTCTGTATTTCAATGTTGCAACTTGCTGAAAACTGTCCACAGTGTTCCTATCATCCTGATTAAACAGTACTGAAATAAAATTAACTTACAGAGTGCATCAAACATGATTTAGAGCTTGTTTATGGAAAAGTGTTTATTTCTGTATTTCAACATGATTTGGAGCTTGTATTTGAAAAGTGCTTATTTCTGTATTTCAACATGATTTGGAGCTTGTTTTTGAAAAGTGTTTTTTCTGTATTTCAACAAGATTTAGAGCTTGTTTTTGGAAAAGTGTTTATTTCTGTATTTCAATGTTGCAACTTGCTGAAAACTGTCCACAGTGTTCCTATCATCCTGATTAAACAGTACTGAAATAAAATTAACTTACAGAGAGCATCAAACATGATTTAGAGCTTGTTTATGGAAAAGTGTTTATTTCTGTATTTCAACATGATTTGGAGCTTGTTTTTGAAAAGTGTTTATTTCTGTATTTCAACATGATTTGGAGCTTGTTTTTGAAAAGTGCTTATTTCTGTATTTCAACATGATTTGGAGCTTGTTTTTGAAAAGTGTTTATTTCTGTTTTTCAACATGATTTAGAGCTTGTTTTTGGAAAAGTGTTTATTTCTGTATTCCAATGTTGCAACTTGCTGAAAACCGTCCACAGTGTTACTATCATCCTGATTAAACAGTACTGAAATAAAATTAACTTACAGAGTGCATCAAACATGATTTAGAGCTTGTTTATGGAAAAGTGTTTATTTCTGTATTTCAACATGATTTGGAGCTTGTATTTGAAAAGTGCTTATTTCTGTATTTCAACATGATTTGGAGCTTGTTTTTGAAAAGTGTTTTTTCTGTATTTCAACAAGATTTAGAGCTTGTTTTTGGAAAAGTGTTTATTTCTGTATTTCAATGTTGCAACCTGCTGAAAACTGTCCACAGTGTTCCTATCATCCTGATTAAACAGTACTGAAATAAAATTAACTTACAGAGAGCATCAAACATGATTTAGAGCTTGTTTATGGAAAAGTGTTTATTTCTGTATTTCAACATGATTTGGAGCTTGTTTTTGAAAAGTGTTTTTTCTGTATTTCAACATGATTTAGAGCTTGTTTTTGGAAAAGTGTTTATTTCTGTATTCCAATGTTGCAACTTGCTGAAAACCGTCCACAGTGTTACTATCATCCTGATTAAACAGTACTAAAATAAAATTAACTTACAGAGTGCATCAAACATGATTTAGAGCTTGTTTATGGAAAAGTGTTTATTTTTGTATTTCAACATGATTTGGAGCTTGTATTTGAAAAGTGCTTATTTCTGTATTTCAACATGATTTGGAGCTTGTTTTTGAAAAGTGTTTTTTCTGTATTTCAACATGATTTAGAGCTTGTTTTTGGAAAAGTGTTTATTTCTGTATTCCAATGTTGCAACTTGCTGAAAACTGTCCACAGTGTTCCTATCATCCTGATTAAACAGTACTGAAAAAAAATTAACTTACAGAGAGCATCAAACATGATTTAGAGCTTGTTTATGGAAAAGTGTTTATTTCTGTATTTCAACATGATTTGGAGCTTGTTTTTGAAAAGTGTTTATTTCTGTATTTCAACATGATTTGGAGCTTGTTTTTGAAAAGTGCTTATTTCTGTATTTCAACATGATTTGGAGCTTGTTTTTGAAAAGTGTTTATTTCTGTATTTCAACATGATTTAGAGCTTGTTTTTGGAAAAGTGTTTATTTCTGTATTCCAATGTTGCAACTTGCTGAAAACCGTCCACAGTGTTACTATCATCCTGATTAAACAGTACTGAAATAAAATTAACTTACAGAGTGCATCAAACATGATTTAGAGCTTGTTTATGGAAAAGTGTTTATTTCTGTATTTCAACATGATTTGGAGCTTGTATTTGAAAAGTGCTTATTTCTGTATTTCAACATGATTTGGAGCTTGTTTTCGAAAAGTGTTTTTTCTGTATTTCAACATGATTTAGAGCTTGTTTTTGGAAAAGTGTTTATTTCTGTATTTCAATGTTGCAACTTGCTGAAAACTGTCCACAGTGTTCCTATCATCCTGATTAAACAGTACTGAAATAAAATTAACTTACAGAGTGCATCAAACATGATTTAGAGCTTGTTTATGGAAAAGTGTTTATTTCTGTATTTCAACATGATTTGGAGCTTGTATTTGAAAAGTGCTTATTTCTGTATTTCAACATGATTTGGAGCTTGTTTTTGAAAAGTGTTTTTTCTGCATTTCAACAAGATTTAGAGCTTGTTTTTGGAAAAGTGTTTATTTCTGTATTTCAATGTTGCAACTTGCTGAAAACTGTCCACAGTGTTCCTATCATCCTTATTAAACAGTACTGAAATAAAATTAACTTACAGAGTGCATCAAACATGATTTAGAGCTTGTTTATGGAAAAGTGTTTATTTCTGTATTTCAACATGATTTGGAGCTTGTATTTGAAAAGTGCTTATTTCTGTATTTCAACATGATTTGGAGCTTGTTTTTGAAAAGTGTTTTTTCTGCATTTCAACAAGATTTAGAGCTTGTTTTTGGAAAAGTGTTTATTTCTGTATTCCAATGTTGCAACTTGCTGAAAACTGTCCACAGTGTTCCTATCATCCTTATTAAACAGTACTGAAATAAAATTAACTTACAGAGTGCATCAAACATGATTTAGAGCTTGTTTATGGAAAAGTGTTTATTTCTGTATTTCAACATGATTTGGAGCTTGTATTTGAAAAGTGCTTATTTCTGTATTTCAACATGATTTGGAGCTTGTTTTTGAAAAGTGTTTTTTCTGTATTTCAACAAGATTTAGAGCTTGTTTTTGGAAAAGTGTTTATTTCTGTATTTCAATGTTGCAACTTGCTGAAAACTGTCCACAGTGTTCCTATCATCCTGATTAAACAGTACTGAAATAAAATTAACTTACAGAGTGCATCAAACATGATTTAGAGCTTGTTTATGGAAAAGTGTTTATTTCTGTATTTCAACATGATTTGGAGCTTGTATTTGAAAAGTGCTTATTTCTGTATTTCAACATGATTTGGAGCTTGTTTTTGAAAAGTGTTTTTTCTGCATTTCAACAAGATTTAGAGCTTGTTTTTGGAAAAGTGTTTATTTCTGTATTTCAATGTTGCAACTTGCTGAAAACTGTCCACAGTGTTCCTATCATCCTGATTAAACAGTACTGAAATAAAATTAACTTACAGAGTGCATCAAACATGATTTAGAGCTTGTTTATGGAAAAGTGTTTATTTCTGTATTTCAACATGATTTGGAGCTTGTTTTTGAAAAGTGTTTATTTCTGTTTTTCAACATGATTTAGAGCTTGTTTATGGAAAAGTGTTTATTTCTGTATTTCAACATGATTTGGAGCTTGTATTTGAAAAGTGCTTATTTCTGTATTTCAACATGATTTGGAGCTTGTTTTTGAAAAGTGTTTTTTCTGTATTTCAACATGATTTAGAGCTTGTTTTTGGAAAAGTGTTTATTTCTGTATTCCAATGTTGCAACTTGCTGAAAACCGTCCACAGTGTTACTATCATCCTGATTAAACAGTACTGAAATAAAATTAACTTACAGAGTGCATCAAACATGATTTAGAGCTTGTTTATGGAAAAGTGTTTATTTCTGTATTTCAACATGATTTGGAGCTTGTATTTGAAAAGTGCTTATTTATGTATTTCAACATGATTTGGAGCTTGTTTTTGAAAAGTGTTTTTTCTGTATTTCAACATGATTTAGAGCTTGTTTTTGGAAAAGTGTTTATTTCTGTATTCCAATGTTGCAACTTGCTGAAAACCGTCCACAGTGTTTACTATCATCCTGATTAAACAGTACTGAAATAAAATTAACTTACAGAGTGCATCAAACATGATTTAGAGCTTGTTTATGGAAAAGTGTTTATTTCTGTATTTCAATATGATTTGGAGCTTGTATTTGAAAAGTGCTTATTTCTGTATTTCAACATGATTTGGAGCTTGTTTTTGAAAAGTGTTTTTTCTGTATTTCAACATGATTTAGAGCTTGTTTTTGGAAAAGTGTTTATTTCTGTATTCCAATGTTGCAACTTGCTGAAAACCGTCCACAGTGTTACTATCATCCTGATTAAACAGTACTGAAATAAAATTAACTTACAGAGTGCATCAAACATGATTTAGAGCTTGTTTATGGAAAAGTGTTTATTTCTGTATTTCAACATGATTTGGAGCTTGTATTTGAAAAGTGCTTATTTATGTATTTCAACATGATTTGGAGCTTGTTTTTGAAAAGTGTTTTTTCTGTATTTCAACATGATTTAGAGCTTGTTTTTGGAAAAGTGTTTATTTCTGTATTCCAATGTTGCAACTTGCTGAAAACCGTCCACAGTGTTACTATCATCCTGATTAAACAGTACTGAAATAAAATTAACTTACAGAGTGCATCAAACATGATTTAGAGCTTGTTTATGGAAAAGTGTTTATTTCTGTATTTCAACATGATTTGGAGCTTGTATTTGAAAAGTGCTTATTTCTGTATTTCAACATGATTTGGAGCTTGTTTTCGAAAAGTGTTTTTTCTGTATTTCAACATGATTTAGAGCTTGTTTTTGGAAAAGTGTTTATTTCTGTATTTCAATGTTGCAACTTGCTGAAAACTGTCCACAGTGTTCCTATCATCCTGATTAAACAGTACTGAAATAAAATTAACTTACAGAGAGCATCAAACATGATTTAGAGCTTGTTTATGGAAAAGTGTTTATTTCTGTATTTCAACATGATTTGGAGCTTGTTTTTGAAAAGTGTTTATTTCTGTATTTCAACATGATTTGGAGCTTGTTTTTGAAAAGTGCTTATTTCTGTATTTCAACATGATTTGGAGCTTGTTTTTGAAAAGTGTTTATTTCTGTTTTTCAACATGATTTAGAGCTTGTTTTTGGAAAAGTGTTTATTTCTGTATTCCAATGTTGCAACTTGCTGAAAACTGTCCACAGTGTTCCTATCATCCTGATTAAACAGTACTGAAATAAAATTAACTTACAGAGAGCATCAAGCATGATTTAGAGCTTGTTTATGGAATAGTGTTTATTTCTGTATTTCAACATGATTTGGAGCTTGTTTTTGAAAAGTGCTTATTTCTGTATTTCAACATGATTTGGAGCTTGTTTTTGAAAAGTGTTTATTTCTGTTTTTCAACATGATTTAGAGCTTGTTTTTGGAAAAGTGTTTATTTCTGTATTTCAATGTTGCAACTTGCTGAAAACCGTCCACAGTGTTACTATCATCCTGATTAAACAGTACTGAAATAAAATTAACTTACAGAGTGCATCAAACATGATTTAGAGCTTGTTTATGGAAAAGTGTTTATTTCTGTATTTCAACATGATTTGGAGCTTGTATTTGAAAAGTGCTTATTTCTGTATTTCAACATGATTTGGAGCTTGTTTTTGAAAAGTGTTTTTTCTGTATTTCAAAATGATTTAGAGCTTGTTTTTGGAAAAGTGTTTATTTCTGTATTCCAATGTTGCAACTTGCTGAAAACCGTCCACAGTGTTACTATCATCCTGATTAAACAGTACTGAAATAAAATTAACTTACAGAGTGCATCAAACATGATTTAGAGCTTGTTTGTGGAAAAGTGTTTATTTCTGTATTTCAACATGATTTGGAGCTTGTATTTGAAAAGTGCTTATTTCTGTATTTCAACATGATTTGGAGCTTGTTTTCGAAAAGTGTTTTTTCTGTATTTCAACATGATTTAGAGCTTGTTTTTGGAAAAGTGTTTATTTCTGTATTTCAATGTTGCAACTTGCTGAAAACTGTCCACAGTGTTCCTATCATCCTGATTAAACAGTACTGAAATAAAATTAACTTACAGAGTGCATCAAACATGATTTAGAGCTTGTTTATGGAAAAGTGTTTATTTCTGTATTTCAACATGATTTGGAGCTTGTATTTGAAAAGTGCTTATTTCTGTATTTCAACATGATTTGGAGCTTGTTTTCGAAAAGTGCTTATTTCTGTATTTCAACATGATTTGGAGCTTGTTTTTGAAAAGTGTTTATTTCTGTTTTTCAACATGATTTAGAGCTTGTTTTTGGAAAAGTGTTTATTTCTGTATTCCAATGTTGCAACTTGCTGAAAACCGTCCACAGTGTTACTATCATCCTGATTAAACAGTACTGAAATAAAATTAACTTACAGAGTGCATCAAACATGATTTAGAGCTTGTTTATGGAAAAGTGTTTATTTCTGTATTTCAACATGATTTGGAGCTTGTATTTGAAAAGTGCTTATTTCTGTATTTCAACATGATTTGGAGCTTGTTTTCGAAAAGTGTTTTTTCTGTATTTCAACATGATTTAGAGCTTGTTTTTGGAAAAGTGTTTATTTCTGTATTTCAATGTTGCAACTTGCTGAAAACTGTCCACAGTGTTCCTATCATCCTGATTAAACAGTACTGAAATAAAATTAACTTACAGAGAGCATCAAACATGATTTAGAGCTTGTTTATGGAATAGTGTTTATTTCTGTATTTCAACATGATTTGGAGCTTGTTTTTGAAAAGTGCTTATTTCTGTATTTCAACATGATTTGGAGCTTGTTTTTGAAAAGTGTTTATTTCTGTTTTTCAACATGATTTAGAGCTTGTTTTTGGAAAAGTGTTTATTTCTGTATTCCAATGTTGCAACTTGCTGAAAACCGTCCACAGTGTTACTATCATCCTGATTAAACAGTACTGAAATAAAATTAACTTACAGAGTGCATCAAACATGATTTAGAGCTTGTTTATGGAAAAGTGTTTATTTCTGTATTTCAACATGATTTGGAGCTTGTTTTTGAAAAGTGTTTATTTCTGTTTTTCAACATGATTTAGAGCTTGTTTATGGAAAAGTGTTTATTTCTGTATTTCAACATGATTTGGAGCTTGTATTTGAAAAGTGCTTATTTCTGTATTTCAACATGATTTGGAGCTTGTTTTCGAAAAGTGTTTTTTCTGTATTTCAACATGATTTAGAGCTTGTTTTTGGAAAAGTGTTTATTTCTGTATTCCAATGTTGCAACTTGCTGAAAACTGTCCACAGTGTTCCTATCATCCTGATTAAACAGTACTGAAATAAAATTAACTTACAGAGAGCATCAAACATGATTTAGAGCTTGTTTATGGAAAAGTGTTTATTTCTGTATTTCAACATGATTTGGAGCTTGTTTTTGAAAAGTGTTTTTTCTGTATTTCAACATGATTTAGAGCTTGTTTTTGGAAAAGTGTTTATTTCTGTATTCCAATGTTGCAACTTGCTGAAAACCGTCCACAGTGTTACTATCATCCTGATTAAACAGTACTAAAATAAAATTAACTTACAGAGTGCATCAAACATGATTTAGAGCTTGTTTATGGAAAAGTGTTTATTTCTGTATTTCAACATGATTTGGAGCTTGTATTTGAAAAGTGCTTATTTCTGTATTTCAACATGATTTGGAGCTTGTTTTCGAAAAGTGTTTTTTCTGTATTTCAACATGATTTAGAGCTTGTTTTTGGAAAAGTGTTTATTTCTGTATTTCAATGTTGCAACTTGCTGAAAACTGTCCACAGTGTTCCTATCATCCTGATTAAACAGTACTGAAATAAAATTAACTTACAGAGTGCATCAAACATGATTTAGAGCTTGTTTATGGAAAAGTGTTTATTTCTGTATTTCAACATGATTTGGAGCTTGTATTTGAAAAGTGCTTATTTCTGTATTTCAACATGATTTGGAGCTTGTTTTTGAAAAGTGTTTTTTCTGTATTTCAACATGATTTAGAGCTTGTTTTTGGAAAAGTGTTTATTTCTGTATTCCAATGTTGCAACTTGCTGAAAACCGTCCACAGTGTTACTATCATCCTGATTAAACAGTACTGAAATAAAATTAACTTACAGAGTGCATCAAACATGATTTAGAGCTTGTTTATGGAAAAGTGTTTATTTCTGTATTTCAACATGATTTAGAGCTTGTTTATGGAAAAGTGTTTATTTCTGTATTTCAACATGATTTGGAGCTTGTTTTTGAAAAGTGTTTATTTCTGTTTTTCAACATGATTTAGAGCTTGTTTATGGAAAAGTGTTTATTTCTGTATTTCAACATGATTTGGAGCTTGTATTTGAAAAGTGCTTATTTCTGTATTTCAACATGATTTGGAGCTTGTTTTTGAAAAGTGTTTTTTCTGTATTTCAACATGATTTAGAGCTTGTTTTTGGAAAAGTGTTTATTTCTGTATTCCAATGTTGCAACTTGCTGAAAACCGTCCACAGTGTTACTATCATCCTGATTAAACAGTACTGAAATAAAATTAACTTACAGAGTGCATCAAACATGATTTAGAGCTTGTTTATGGAAAAGTGTTTATTTCTGTATTTCAACATGATTTGGAGCTTGTATTTGAAAAGTGCTTATTTATGTATTTCAACATGATTTGGAGCTTGTTTTTGAAAAGTGTTTTTTCTGTATTTCAACATGATTTAGAGCTTGTTTTTGGAAAAGTGTTTATTTCTGTATTCCAATGTTGCAACTTGCTGAAAACCGTCCACAGTGTTACTATCATCCTGATTAAACAGTACTGAAATAAAATTAACTTACAGAGTGCATCAAACATGATTTAGAGCTTGTTTATGGAAAAGTGTTTATTTCTGTATTTCAACATGATTTGGAGCTTGTATTTGAAAAGTGCTTATTTCTGTATTTCAACATGATTTGGAGCTTGTTTTCGAAAAGTGTTTTTTCTGTATTTCAACATGATTTAGAGCTTGTTTTTGGAAAAGTGTTTATTTCTGTATTTCAATGTTGCAACTTGCTGAAAACTGTCCACAGTGTTCCTATCATCCTGATTAAACAGTACTGAAATAAAATTAACTTACAGAGAGCATCAAACATGATTTAGAGCTTGTTTATGGAAAAGTGTTTATTTCTGTATTTCAACATGATTTGGAGCTTGTTTTTGAAAAGTGTTTATTTCTGTATTTCAACATGATTTGGAGCTTGTTTTTGAAAAGTGCTTATTTCTGTATTTCAACATGATTTGGAGCTTGTTTTTGAAAAGTGTTTATTTCTGTTTTTCAACATGATTTAGAGCTTGTTTTTGGAAAAGTGTTTATTTCTGTATTCCAATGTTGCAACTTGCTGAAAACCGTCCACAGTGTTACTATCATCCTGATTAAACAGTACTGAAATAAAATTAACTTACAGAGTGCATCAAACATGATTTAGAGCTTGTTTATGGAAAAGTGTTTATTTCTGTATTTCAACATGATTTGGAGCTTGTATTTGAAAAGTGCTTATTTCTGTATTTCAACATGATTTGGAGCTTGTTTTCGAAAAGTGTTTTTTCTGTATTTCAACATGATTTAGAGCTTGTTTTTGGAAAAGTGTTTATTTCTGTATTTCAATGTTGCAACTTGCTGAAAACTGTCCACAGTGTTCCTATCATCCTGATTAAACAGTACTGAAATAAAATTAACTTACAGAGAGCATCAAACATGATTTAGAGCTTGTTTATGGAATAGTGTTTATTTCTGTATTTCAACATGATTTGGAGCTTGTTTTTGAAAAGTGCTTATTTCTGTATTTCAACATGATTTGGAGCTTGTTTTTGAAAAGTGTTTATTTCTGTTTTTCAACATGATTTAGAGCTTGTTTTTGGAAAAGTGTTTTTTTCTGTATTCCAATGTTGCAACTTGCTGAAAACCGTCCACAGTGTTACTATCATCCTGATTAAACAGTACTGAAATAAAATTAACTTACAGAGTGCATCAAACATGATTTAGAGCTTGTTTATTGAAAAGTGTTTATTTCTGTATTTCAACATGATTTGGAGCTTGTATTTGAAAAGTGCTTATTTCTGTATTTCAACATGATTTGGAGCTTGTTTTTGAAAAGTGTTTTTTCTGTATTTCAAAATGATTTAGAGCTTGTTTTTGGAAAAGTGTTTATTTCTGTATTCCAATGTTGCAACTTGCTGAAAACCGTCCACAGTGTTACTATCATCCTGATTAAACAGTAATGAAATAAAATTAACTTACAGAGTGCATCAAACATGATTTAGAGCTTGTTTATGGAAAAGTGTTTATTTCTGTATTTCAACATGATTTGGAGCTTGTTTTTGAAAAGTGTTTTTTCTGCATTTCAACAAGATTTAGAGCTTGTTTTTGGAAAAGTGTTTATTTCTGTATTTCAATGTTGCAACTTGCTGAAAACTGTCCACAGTGTTCCTATCATCCTGATTAAACAGTACTGAAATAAAATTAACTTACAGAGTGCATCAAACATGATTTAGAGCTTGTTTATGGAAAAGTGTTTATTTCTGTATTTCAACATGATTTGGAGCTTGTTTTTGAAAAGTGTTTATTTCTGTTTTTCAACATGATTTATAGAGCTTGTTTATGGAAAAGTGTTTATTTCTGTATTTCAACATGATTTGGAGCTTGTATTTGAAAAGTGCTTATTTCTGTATTTCAACATGATTTGGAGCTTGTTTTTGAAAAGTGTTTTTTCTGTATTTCAACATGATTTAGAGCTTGTTTTTGGAAAAGTGTTTATTTCTGTATTCCAATGTTGCAACTTGCTGAAAACCGTCCACAGTGTTACTATCATCCTGATTAAACAGTACTGAAATAAAATTAACTTACAGAGTGCATCAAACATGATTTAGAGCTTGTTTATGGAAAAGTGTTTATTTCTGTATTTCAACATGATTTGGAGCTTGTATTTGAAAAGTGCTTATTTATGTATTTCAACATGATTTGGAGCTTGTTTTTGAAAAGTGTTTTTTCTGTATTTCAACATGATTTAGAGCTTGTTTTTGGAAAAGTGTTTATTTCTGTATTTCAATGTTGCAACTTGCTGAAAACTGTCCACAGTGTTCCTATCATCCTGATTAAACAGTACTGAAATAAAATTAACTTACAGAGAGCATCAAACATGATTTAGAGCTTGTTTATGGAATAGTGTTTATTTCTGTATTTCAACATGATTTGGAGCTTGTTTTTGAAAAGTGCTTATTTCTGTATTTCAACATGATTTGGAGCTTGTTTTTGAAAAGTGTTTATTTCTGTTTTTCAACATGATTTAGAGCTTGTTTTTGGAAAAGTGTTTATTTCTGTATTCCAATGTTGCAACTTGCTGAAAACCGTCCACAGTGTTACTATCATCCTGATTAAACAGTACTGAAATAAAATTAACTTACAGAGTGCATCAAACATGATTTAGAGCTTGTTTATGGAAAAGTGTTTATTTCTGTATTTCAACATGATTTGGAGCTTGTATTTGAAAAGTGCTTATTTCTGTATTTCAACATGATTTGGAGCTTGTTTTTGAAAAGTGTTTTTTCTGTATTTCAAAATGATTTAGAGCTTGTTTTTGGAAAAGTGTTTATTTCTGTATTCCAATGTTGCAACTTGCTGAAAACCGTCCACAGTGTTACTATCATCCTGATTAAACAGTAATGAAATAAAATTAACTTACAGAGTGCATCAAACATGATTTAGAGCTTGTTTATGGAAAAGTGTTTATTTCTGTATTTCAACATGATTTGGAGCTTGTTTTTGAAAAGTGTTTTTTCTGCATTTCAACAAGATTTAGAGCTTGTTTTTGGAAAAGTGTTTATTTCTGTATTTCAATGTTGCAACTTGCTGAAAACTGTCCACAGTGTTCCTATCATCCTGATTAAACAGTACTGAAATAAAATTAACTTACAGAGTGCATCAAACATGATTTAGAGCTTGTTTATGGAAAAGTGTTTATTTCTGTATTTCAACATGATTTGGAGCTTGTTTTTGAAAAGTGTTTATTTCTGTTTTTCAACATGATTTAGAGCTTGTTTATGGAAAAGTGTTTATTTCTGTATTTCAACATGATTTGGAGCTTGTATTTGAAAAGTGCTTATTTCTGTATTTCAACATGATTTGGAGCTTGTTTTTGAAAAGTGTTTTTTCTGTATTTCAACATGATTTAGAGCTTGTTTTTGGAAAAGTGTTTATTTCTGTATTCCAATGTTGCAACTTGCTGAAAACCGTCCACAGTGTTACTATCATCCTGATTAAACAGTACTGAAATAAAATTAACTTACAGAGTGCATCAAACATGATTTAGAGCTTGTTTATGGAAAAGTGTTTATTTCTGTATTTCAACATGATTTGGAGCTTGTATTTGAAAAGTGCTTATTTATGTATTTCAACATGATTTGGAGCTTGTTTTTGAAAAGTGTTTTTTCTGTATTTCAACATGATTTAGAGCTTGTTTTTGGAAAAGTGTTTATTTCTGTATTCCAATGTTGCAACTTGCTGAAAACCGTCCACAGTGTTACTATCATCCTGATTAAACAGTACTGAAATAAAATTAACTTACAGAGTGCATCAAACATGATTTAGAGCTTGTTTATGGAAAAGTGTTTATTTCTGTATTTCAACATGATTTGGAGCTTGTATTTGAAAAGTGCTTATTTCTGTATTTCAACATGATTTGGAGCTTGTTTTCGAAAAGTGTTTTTTCTGTATTTCAACATGATTTAGAGCTTGTTTTTGGAAAAGTGTTTATTTCTGTATTTCAATGTTGCAACTTGCTGAAAACTGTCCACAGTGTTCCTATCATCCTGATTAAACAGTACTGAAATAAAATTAACTTACAGAGAGCATCAAACATGATTTAGAGCTTGTTTATGGAAAAGTGTTTATTTCTGTATTTCAACATGATTTGGAGCTTGTTTTTGAAAAGTGTTTATTTCTGTATTTCAACATGATTTGGAGCTTGTTTTTGAAAAGTGCTTATTTCTGTATTTCAACATGATTTGGAGCTTGTTTTTGAAAAGTGTTTTTTCTGTATTTCAACATGATTTAGAGCTTGTTTTTGGAAAAGTGTTTATTTCTGTATTCCAATGTTGCAACTTGCTGAAAACCGTCCACAGTGTTACTATCATCCTGATTAAACAGTACTGAAATAAAATTAACTTACAGAGTGCATCAAACATGATTTAGAGCTTGTTTATGGAAAAGTGTTTATTTCTGTATTTCAACATGATTTGGAGCTTGTATTTGAAAAGTGCTTATTTATGTATTTCAACATGATTTGGAGCTTGTTTTTGAAAAGTGTTTTTTCTGTATTTCAACATGATTTAGAGCTTGTTTTTGGAAAAGTGTTTATTTCTGTATTCCAATGTTGCAACTTGCTGAAAACCGTCCACAGTGTTACTATCATCCTGATTAAACAGTACTGAAATAAAATTAACTTACAGAGTGCATCAAACATGATTTAGAGCTTGTTTATGGAAAAGTGTTTATTTCTGTATTTCAACATGATTTGGAGCTTGTATTTGAAAAGTGCTTATTTCTGTATTTCAACATGATTTGGAGCTTGTTTTCGAAAAGTGTTTTTTCTGTATTTCAACATGATTTAGAGCTTGTTTTTGGAAAAGTGTTTATTTCTGTATTTCAATGTTGCAACTTGCTGAAAACTGTCCACAGTGTTCCTATCATCCTGATTAAACAGTACTGAAATAAAATTAACTTACAGAGAGCATCAAACATGATTTAGAGCTTGTTTATGGAAAAGTGTTTATTTCTGTATTTCAACATGATTTGGAGCTTGTTTTTGAAAAGTGTTTATTTCTGTATTTCAACATGATTTGGAGCTTGTTTTTGAAAAGTGCTTATTTCTGTATTTCAACATGATTTGGAGCTTGTTTTTGAAAAGTGTTTATTTCTGTTTTTCAACATGATTTAGAGCTTGTTTTTGGAAAAGTGTTTATTTCTGTATTCCAATGTTG
Source organism: Salvelinus fontinalis (assembly GCF_029448725.1). Taxonomy (NCBI): domain Eukaryota; kingdom Metazoa; phylum Chordata; class Actinopteri; order Salmoniformes; family Salmonidae; genus Salvelinus; species Salvelinus fontinalis. The sequence goes on from NW_026601184.1 coordinate 53,114, forward strand.
CAACTTGCTGAAAACCGTCCACAGTGTTACTATCATCCTGATTAAACAGTACTGAAATAAAATTAACTTACAGAGTGCATCAAACATGATTTAGAGCTTGTTTATGGAAAAGTGTTTATTTCTGTATTTCAACATGATTTGGAGCTTGTATTTGAAAAGTGCTTATTTCTGTATTTCAACATGATTTGGAGCTTGTTTTCGAAAAGTGTTTTTTCTGTATTTCAACATGATTTAGAGCTTGTTTTTGGAAAAGTGTTTATTTCTGTATTTCAATGTTGCAACTTGCTGAAAACTGTCCACAGTGTTCCTATCATCCTGATTAAACAGTACTGAAATAAAATTAACTTACAGAGAGCATCAAACATGATTTAGAGCTTGTTTATGGAATAGTGTTTATTTCTGTATTTCAACATGATTTGGAGCTTGTTTTTGAAAAGTGCTTATTTCTGTATTTCAACATGATTTAGAGCTTGTTTTTGGAAAAGTGTTTATTTCTGTATTCCAATGTTGCAACTTGCTGAAAACCGTCCACAGTGTTACTATCATCCTGATTAAACAGTACTGAAATAAAATTAACTTACAGAGTGCATCAAACATGATTTAGAGCTTGTTTATGGAAAAGTGTTTATTTCTGTATTTCAACATGATTTGGAGCTTGTATTTGAAAAGTGCTTATTTCTGTATTTCAACATGATTTGGAGCTTGTTTTTGAAAAGTGTTTTTTCTGTATTTCAAAATGATTTAGAGCTTGTTTTTGGAAAAGTGTTTATTTCTGTATTCCAATGTTGCAACTTGCTGAAAACCGTCCACAGTGTTACTATCATCCTGATTAAACAGTAATGAAATAAAATTAACTTACAGAGTGCATCAAACATGATTTAGAGCTTGTTTATGGAAAAGTGTTTATTTCTGTATTTCAACATGATTTGGAGCTTGTATTTGAAAAGTGCTTATTTCTGTATTTCAACATGATTTGGAGCTTGTTTTTGAAAATTGTTTATTTCTGTTTTTCAACATGATTTAGAGCTTGTTTTTGGAAAAGTGTTTATTTCTGTATTCCAATGTTGCAACTTGCTGAAAACCGTCCACAGTGTTACTATCATCCTGATTAAACAGTACTGAAATAAAATTAACTTACAGAGTGCATCAAACATGATTTAGAGCTTGTTTATGGAAAAGTGTTTATTTCTGTATTTCAACATGATTTGGAGCTTGTATTTGAAAAGTGCTTAGTTCTGTATTTCAACATGATTTGGAGCTTGTTTTCGAAAAGTGCTTATTTCTGTATTTCAACATGATTTGGAGCTTGTTTTTGAAAAGTGTTTATTTCTGTTTTTCAACATGATTTAGAGCTTGTTTTTGGAAAAGTGTTTATTTCTGTATTCCAATGTTGCAACTTGCTGAAAACCGTCCACAGTGTTACTATCATCCTGATTAAACAGTATTGAAATAAAATTAACTTACAGAGTGCATCAAACATGATTTAGAGCTTGTTTATGGAAAAGTGTTTATTTCTGTATTTCAACATGTTTTGGAGCTTGTATTTGAAAAGTGCTTATTTCTGTATTTCAACATGATTTGGAGCTTGTTTTCGAAAAGTGTTTTTTCTGTATTTCAACATGATTTAGAGCTTGTTTTTGGAAAAGTGTTTATTTCTGTATTTCAATGTTGCAACTTGCTGAAAACTGTCCACAGTGTTCCTATCATCCTGATTAAACAGTACTGAAATAAAATTAACTTACAGAGAGCATCAAACATGATTTAGAGCTTGTTTATGGAATAGTGTTTATTTCTGTATTTCAACATGATTTGGAGCTTGTTTTTGAAAAGTGCTTATTTCTGTATTTCAACATGATTTGGAGCTTGTTTTTGAAAAGTGTTTATTTCTGTTTTTCAACATGATTTAGAGCTTGTTTTTGGAAAAGTGTTTATTTCTGTATTCCAATGTTGCAACTTGCTGAAAACCGTCCACAGTGTTACTATCATCCTGATTAAACAGTACTGAAATAAAATTAACTTACAGAGTGCATCAAACATGATTTAGAGCTTGTTTATGGAAAAGTGTTTATTTCTGTATTTCAACATGATTTGGAGCTTGTATTTGAAAAGTGCTTAGTTCTGTATTTCAACATGATTTGGAGCTTGTTTTCGAAAAGTGCTTATTTCTGTATTTCAACATGATTTGGAGCTTGTTTTTGAAAAGTGTTTATTTCTGTTTTTCAACATGATTTAGAGCTTGTTTTTGGAAAAGTGTTTATTTCTGTATTCCAATGTTGCAACTTGCTGAAAACCGTCCACAGTGTTACTATCATCCTGATTAAACAGTACTGAAATAAAATTAACTTACAGAGTGCATCAAACATGATTTAGAGCTTGTTTATGGAAAAGTGTTTATTTCTGTATTTCAACATGTTTTGGAGCTTGTATTTGAAAAGTGCTTATTTCTGTATTTCAACATGATTTGGAGCTTGTTTTCGAAAAGTGTTTTTTCTGTATTTCAACATGATTTAGAGCTTGTTTTTGGAAAAGTGTTTATTTCTGTATTTCAATGTTGCAACTTGCTGAAAACTGTCCACAGTGTTCCTATCATCCTGATTAAACAGTACTGAAATAAAATTAACTTACAGAGAGCATCAAACATGATTTAGAGCTTGTTTATGGAATAGTGTTTATTTCTGTATTTCAACATGATTTGGAGCTTGTTTTTGAAAAGTGCTTATTTCTGTATTTCAACATGATTTGGAGCTTGTTTTTGAAAAGTGTTTATTTCTGTTTTTCAACATGATTTAGAGCTTGTTTTTGGAAAAGTGTTTATTTCTGTATTCCAATGTTGCAACTTGCTGAAAACCGTCCACAGTGTTACTATCATCCTGATTAAACAGTACTGAAATAAAATTAACTTACAGAGTGCATCAAACATGATTTAGAGCTTGTTTATGGAAAAGTGTTTATTTCTGTATTTCAACATGATTTGGAGCTTGTTTTTGAAAAGTGTTTATTTCTGTTTTTCAACATGATTTAGAGCTTGTTTATGGAAAAGTGTTTATTTCTGTATTTCAACATGATTTGGAGCTTGTATTTGAAAAGTGCTTATTTCTGTATTTCAACATGATTTGGAGCTTGTTTTCGAAAAGTGTTTTTTCTGTATTTCAACATGATTTAGAGCTTGTTTTTGGAAAAGTGTTTATTTCTGTATTTCAATGTTGCAACTTGCTGAAAACTGTCCACAGTGTTCCTATCATCCTGATTAAACAGTACTGAAATAAAATTAACTTACAGAGTGCATCAAACATGATTTAGAGCTTGTTTATGGAAAAGTGTTTATTTCTGTATTTCAACATGATTTGGAGCTTGTATTTGAAAAGTGCTTATTTCTGTATTTCAACTTGATTTGGAGCTTGTTTTTGAAAAAAAAAAATTCTGTATTTCAACAAGATTTAGAGCTTGTTATTGGAAAAGTGTTTATTTCTGTATTTCAATGTTGCAACTTGCTGAAAACTGTCCACAGTGTTCCTATCATCCTGATTAAACAGTACTGAAATAAAATTAACTTACAGAGAGCATCAAACATGATTTAGAGCTTGTTTATGGAAAAGTGTTTATTTCTGTATTTCAACATGATTTGGAGCTTGTTTTTGAAAAGTGTTTTTTCTGTATTTCAACATGATTTAGAGCTTGTTTTTGGAAAAGTGTTTATTTCTGTATTCCAATGTTGCAACTTGCTGAAAACCATCCACAGTGTTACTATCATCCTGATTAAACAGTACTAAAATAAAATTAACTTACAGAGTGCATCAAACATGATTTAGAGCTTGTTTATGGAAAAGTGTTTATTTTTGTATTTCAACATGATTTGGAGCTTGTATTTGAAAAGTGCTTATTTCTGTATTTCAACATGATTTGGAGCTTGTTTTTGAAAAGTGTTTTTTCTGTATTTCAACAAGATTTAGAGCTTGTTTTTGGAAAAGTGTTTATTTCTGTATTTCAATGTTGCAACTTGCTGAAAACTGTCCACAGTGTTCCTATCATCCTGATTAAACAGTACTGAAAAAAAATTAACTTACAGAGAGCATCAAACATGATTTAGAGCTTGTTTATGGAAAAGTGTTTATTTCTGTATTTCAACATGATTTGGAGCTTGTTTTTGAAAAGTGTTTATTTCTGTATTTCAACATGATTTGGAGCTTGTTTTTGAAAAGTGCTTATTTCTGTATTTCAACATGATTTGGAGCTTGTTTTTGAAAAGTGTTTATTTCTGTTTTTCAACATGATTTAGAGCTTGTTTTTGGAAAAGTGTTTATTTCTGTATTCCAATGTTGCAACTTGCTGAAAACCGTCCACAGTGTTACTATCATCCTGATGAAACAGTACTGAAATAAAATTAACTTACAGAGTGCATCAAACATGATTTAGAGCTTGTTTATGGAAAAGTGTTTATTTCTGTATTTCAACATGATTTGGAGCTTGTATTTGAAAAGTGCTTATTTCTGTATTTCAACATGATTTGGAGCTTGTTTTCGAAAAGTGTTTTTTCTGTATTTCAACATGATTTAGAGCTTGTTTTTGGAAAAGTGTTTATTTCTGTATTTCAATGTTGCAACTTGCTGAAAACTGTCCACAGTGTTCCTATCATCCTGATTAAACAGTACTGAAATAAAATTAACTTACAGAGTGCATCAAACATGATTTAGAGCTTGTTTATGGAAAAGTGTTTATTTCTGTATTTCAACATGATTTGGAGCTTGTATTTGAAAAGTGCTTATTTCTGTATTTCAACATGATTTGGAGCTTGTTTTTGAAAAGTGTTTTTTCTGCATTTCAACAAGATTTAGAGCTTGTTTTTGGAAAAGTGTTTATTTCTGTATTTCAATGTTGCAACTTGCTGAAAACTGTCCACAGTGTTCCTATCATCCTTATTAAACAGTACTGAAATAAAATTAACTTACAGAGTGCATCAAACATGATTTAGAGCTTGTTTATGGAAAAGTGTTTATTTCTGTATTTCAACATGATTTGGAGCTTGTTTTTGAAAAGTGTTTATTTCTGTTTTTCAACATGATTTAGAGCTTGTTTATGGAAAAGTGTTTATTTCTGTATTTCAACATGATTTGGAGCTTGTATTTGAAAAGTGCTTATTTCTGTATTTCAACATGATTTGGAGCTTGTTTTTGAAAAGTGTTTTTTCTGTATTTCAACATGATTTAGAGCTTGTTTTTGGAAAAGTGTTTATTTCTGTATTCCAATGTTGCAACTTGCTGAAAACCGTCCACAGTGTTACTATCATCCTGATTAAACAGTACTGAAATAAAATTAACTTACAGAGTGCATCAAACATGATTTAGAGCTTGTTTATGGAAAAGTGTTTATTTCTGTATTTCAACATGATTTGGAGCTTGTATTTGAAAAGTGCTTATTTATGTATTTCAACATGATTTGGAGCTTGTTTTTGAAAAGTGTTTTTTCTGTATTTCAACATGATTTAGAGCTTGTTTTTGGAAAAGTGTTTATTTCTGTATTCCAATGTTGCAACTTGCTGAAAACCGTCCACAGTGTTACTATCATCCTGATTAAACAGTACTGAAATAAAATTAACTTACAGAGTGCATCAAACATGATTTAGAGCTTGTTTATGGAAAAGTGTTTATTTCTGTATTTCAACATGATTTGGAGCTTGTATTTGAAAAGTGCTTATTTCTGTATTTCAACATGATTTGGAGCTTGTTTTCGAAAAGTGTTTTTTCTGTATTTCAACATGATTTAGAGCTTGTTTTTGGAAAAGTGTTTATTTCTGTATTTCAATGTTGCAACTTGCTGAAAACTGTCCACAGTGTTCCTATCATCCTGATTAAACAGTACTGAAATAAAATTAACTTACAGAGTGCATCAAACATGATTTATAGCTTGTTTATGGAAAAGTGTTTATTTCTGTATTTCAACATGATTTGGAGCTTGTATTTGAAAAGTGCTTATTTCTGTATTTCAACATGATTTGGAGCTTGTTTTTGAAAAGTGTTTTTTCTGTATTTCAACAAGATTTAGAGCTTGTTTTTGGAAAAGTGTTTATTTCTGTATTTCAATGTTGCAACTTGCTGAAAACTGTCCACAGTGTTCCTATCATCCTGATTAAACAGTACTGAAATAAAATTAACTTACAGAGAGCATCAAACATGATTTAGAGCTTGTTTATGGAAAAGTGTTTATTTCTGTATTTCAACATGATTTGGAGCTTGTTTTTGAAAAGTGTTTATTTCTGTATTTCAACATGATTTGGAGCTTGTTTTTGAAAAGTGCTTATTTCTGTATTTCAACATGATTTGGAGCTTGTTTTTGAAAAGTGTTTATTTCTGTTTTTCAACATGATTTAGAGCTTGTTTTTGGAAAAGTGTTTATTTCTGTATTCCAATGTTGCAACTTGCTGAAAACCGTCCACAGTGTTACTATCATCCTGATTAAACAGTACTGAAATAAAATTAACTTACAGAGTGCATCAAACATGATTTAGAGCTTGTTTATGGAAAAGTGTTTATTTCTGTATTTCAACATGATTTGGAGCTTGTATTTGAAAAGTGCTTATTTCTGTATTTCAACATGATTTGGAGCTTGTTTTCGAAAAGTGTTTTTTCTGTATTTCAACATGATTTAGAGCTTGTTTTTGGAAAAGTGTTTATTTCTGTATTTCAATGTTGCAACTTGCTGAAAACTGTCCACAGTGTTCCTATCATCCTGATTAAACAGTACTGAAATAAAATTAACTTACAGAGTGCATCAAACATGATTTAGAGCTTGTTTATGGAAAAGTGTTTATTTCTGTATTTCAACATGATTTGGAGCTTGTTTTTGAAAAGTGTTTATTTCTGTTTTTCAACATGATTTAGAGCTTGTTTATGGAAAAGTGTTTATTTCTGTATTTCAACGTGATTTGGAGCTTGTATTTGAAAAGTGCTTATTTCTGTATTTCAACATGATTTGGAGCTTGTTTTTGAAAAGTGTTTTTTCTGTATTTCAACATGATTTAGAGCTTGTTTTTGGAAAAGTGTTTATTTCTGTATTCCAATGTTGCAACTTGCTGAAAACCGTCCACAGTGTTACTATCATCCTGATTAAACAGTACTGAAATAAAATTAACTTACAGAGTGCATCAAACATGATTTAGAGCTTGTTTATGGAAAAGTGTTTATTTCTGTATTTCAACATGATTTGGAGCTTGTATTTGAAAAGTGCTTATTTCTGTATTTCAACATGATTTGGAGCTTGTTTTCGAAAAGTGTTTTTTCTGTATTTCAACATGATTTAGAGCTTGTTTTTGGAAAAGTGTTTATTTCTGTATTTCAATGTTGCAACTTGCTGAAAACTGTCCACAGTGTTCCTATCATCCTGATTAAACAGTACTGAAATAAAATTAACTTACAGAGTGCATCAAACATGATTTATAGCTTGTTTATGGAAAAGTGTTTATTTCTGTATTTCAACATGATTTGGAGCTTGTATTTGAAAAGTGCTTATTTCTGTATTTCAACATGATTTGGAGCTTGTTTTTGAAAAGTGTTTTTTCTGTATTTCAACAAGATTTAGAGCTTGTTTTTGGAAAAGTGTTTATTTCTGTATTTCAATGTTGCAACTTGCTGAAAACTGTCCACAGTGTTCCTATCATCCTGATTAAACAGTACTGAAATAAAATTAACTTACAGAGAGCATCAAACATGATTTAGAGCTTGTTTATGGAAAAGTGTTTATTTCTGTATTTCAACATGATTTGGAGCTTGTTTTTGAAAAGTGTTTATTTCTGTATTTCAACATGATTTGGAGCTTGTTTTTGAAAAGTGCTTATTTCTGTATTTCAACATGATTTGGAGCTTGTTTTTGAAAAGTGTTTATTTCTGTTTTTCAACATGATTTAGAGCTTGTTTTTGGAAAAGTGTTTATTTCTGTATTCCAATGTTGCAACTTGCTGAAAACCGTCCACAGTGTTACTATCATCCTGATTAAACAGTACTGAAATAAAATTAACTTACAGAGTGCATCAAACATGATTTAGAGCTTGTTTATGGAAAAGTGTTTATTTCTGTATTTCAACATGATTTGGAGCTTGTATTTGAAAAGTGCTTATTTCTGTATTTCAACATGATTTGGAGCTTGTTTTCGAAAAGTGTTTTTTCTGTATTTCAACATGATTTAGAGCTTGTTTTTGGAAAAGTGTTTATTTCTGTATTTCAATGTTGCAACTTGCTGAAAACTGTCCACAGTGTTCCTATCATCCTGATTAAACAGTACTGAAATAAAATTAACTTACAGAGTGCATCAAACATGATTTAGAGCTTGTTTATGGAAAAGTGTTTATTTCTGTATTTCAACATGATTTGGAGCTTGTTTTTGAAAAGTGTTTATTTCTGTTTTTCAACATGATTTAGAGCTTGTTTATGGAAAAGTGTTTATTTCTGTATTTCAACGTGATTTGGAGCTTGTATTTGAAAAGTGCTTATTTCTGTATTTCAACATGATTTGGAGCTTGTTTTTGAAAAGTGTTTTTTCTGTATTTCAACATGATTTGGAGCTTGTATTTGAAAAGTGCTTATTTATGTATTTCAACATGATTTGGAGCTTGTTTTTGAAAAGTGTTTTTTCTGTATTTCAACATGATTTAGAGCTTGTTTTTGGAAAAGTGTTTATTTCTGTATTCCAATGTTGCAACTTGCTGAAAACCGTCCACAGTGTTACTATCATCCTGATTAAACAGTACTGAAATAAAATTAACTTACAGAGTGCATCAAACATGATTTAGAGCTTGTTTATGGAAAAGTGTTTATTTCTGTATTTCAACATGATTTGGAGCTTGTATTTGAAAAGTGCTTATTTCTGTATTTCAACATGATTTGGAGCTTGTTTTCGAAAAGTGTTTTTTCTGTATTTCAACATGATTTAGAGCTTGTTTTTGGAAAAGTGTTTATTTCTGTATTTCAATGTTGCAACTTGCTGAAAACTGTCCACAGTGTTCCTATCATCCTGATTAAACAGTACTGAAATAAAATTAACTTACAGAGTGCATCAAACATGATTTAGAGCTTGTTTATGGAAAAGTGTTTATTTCTGTATTTCAACATGATTTGGAGCTTGTATTTGAAAAGTGCTTATTTCTGTATTTCAACATGATTTGGAGCTTGTTTTTGAAAAGTGTTTTTTCTGTATTTCAACAAGATTTAGAGCTTGTTTTTGGAAAAGTGTTTATTTCTGTATTTCAATGTTGCAACTTGCTGAAAACTGTCCACAGTGTTCCTATCATCCTGATTAAACAGTACTGAAATAAAATTAACTTACAGAGAGCATCAAACATGATTTAGAGCTTGTTTATGGAAAAGTGTTTATTTCTGTATTTCAACATGATTTGGAGCTTGTTTTTGAAAAGTGCTTATTTCTGTATTTCAACATGATTTGGAGCTTGTTTTCGAAAAGTGTTTTTTCTGTATTTCAACATGATTTAGAGCTTGTTTTTGGAAAAGTGTTTATTTCTGTATTTCAATGTTGCAACTTGCTGAAAACTGTCCACAGTGTTCCTATCATCCTGATTAAACAGTACTGAAATAAAATTAACTTACAGAGTGCATCAAACATGATTTAGAGCTTGTTTATGGAAAAGTGTTTATTTCTGTATTTCAACATGATTTGGAGCTTGTTTTTGAAAAGTGTTTATTTCTGTTTTTCAACATGATTTAGAGCTTGTTTATGGAAAAGTGTTTATTTCTGTATTTCAACATGATTTGGAGCTTGTATTTGAAAAGTGCTTATTTCTGTATTTCAACATGATTTGGAGCTTGTTTTTGAAAAGTGTTTTTTCTGTATTTCAACATGATTTAGAGCTTGTTTTTGGAAAAGTGTTTATTTCTGTATTCCAATGTTGCAACTTGCTGAAAACCGTCCACAGTGTTACTATCATCCTGATTAAACAGTACTGAAATAAAATTAACTTACAGAGTGCATCAAACATGATTTAGAGCTTGTTTATGGAAAAGTGTTTATTTCTGTATTTCAACATGATTTGGAGCTTGTATTTGAAAAGTGCTTATTTATGTATTTCAACATGATTTGGAGCTTGTTTTTGAAAAGTGTTTTTTCTGTATTTCAACATGATTTAGAGCTTGTTTTTGGAAAAGTGTTTATTTCTGTATTCCAATGTTGCAACTTGCTGAAAACCGTCCACAGTGTTACTATCATCCTGATTAAACAGTACTGAAATAAAATTAACTTACAGAGTGCATCAAACATGATTTAGAGCTTGTTTATGGAAAAGTGTTTATTTCTGTATTTCAACATGATTTGGAGCTTGTATTTGAAAAGTGCTTATTTCTGTATTTCAACATGATTTGGAGCTTGTTTTCGAAAAGTGTTTTTTCTGTATTTCAACATGATTTAGAGCTTGTTTTTGGAAAAGTGTTTATTTCTGTATTTCAATGTTGCAACTTGCTGAAAACTGTCCACAGTGTTCCTATCATCCTGATTAAACAGTACTGAAATAAAATTAACTTACAGAGTGCATCAAACATGATTTATAGCTTGTTTATGGAAAAGTGTTTATTTCTGTATTTCAACATGATTTGGAGCTTGTTTTTGAAAAGTGTTTTTTCTGTATTTCAACAAGATTTAGAGCTTGTTTTTGGAAAAGTGTTTATTTCTGTATTTCAATGTTGCAACTTGCTGAAAACTGTCCACAGTGTTCCTATCATCCTGATTAAACAGTACTGAAATAAAATTAACTTACAGAGAGCATCAAACATGATTTAGAGCTTGTTTATGGAAAAGTGTTTATTTCTGTATTTCAACATGATTTGGAGCTTGTTTTTGAAAAGTGTTTATTTCTGTATTTCAACATGATTTGGAGCTTGTTTTTGAAAAGTGCTTATTTCTGTATTTCAACATGATTTGGAGCTTGTTTTTGAAAAGTGTTTATTTCTGTTTTTCAACATGATTTAGAGCTTGTTTTTGGAAAAGTGTTTATTTCTGTATTCCAATGTTGCAACTTGCTGAAAACCGTCCACAGTGTTACTATCATCCTGATTAAACAGTACTGAAATAAAATTAACTTACAGAGTGCATCAAACATGATTTAGAGCTTGTTTATGGAAAAGTGTTTATTTCTGTATTTCAACATGATTTGGAGCTTGTATTTGAAAAGTGCTTATTTCTGTATTTCAACATGATTTGGAGCTTGTTTTCGAAAAGTGTTTTTTCTGTATTTCAACATGATTTAGAGCTTGTTTTTGGAAAAGTGTTTATTTCTGTATTTCAATGTTGCAACTTGCTGAAAACTGTCCACAGTGTTCCTATCATCCTGATTAAACAGTACTGAAATAAAATTAACTGACAGAGTGCATCAAACATGATTTAGAGCTTGTTTATGGAAAAGTGTTTATTTCTGTATTTCAACATGATTTGGAGCTTGTTTTTGAAAAGTGTTTATTTCTGTTTTTCAACATGATTTAGAGCTTGTTTATGGAAAAGTGTTTATTTCTGTATTTCAACGTGATTTGGAGCTTGTATTTGAAAAGTGCTTATTTCTGTATTTCAACATGATTTGGAGCTTGTTTTTGAAAAGTGTTTTTTCTGTATTTCAACATGATTTAGAGCTTGTTTTTGGAAAAGTGTTTATTTCTGTATTCCAATGTTGCAACTTGCTGAAAACCGTCCACAGTGTTACTATCATCCTGATTAAACAGTACTGAAATAAAATTAACTTACAGAGTGCATCAAACATGATTTAGAGCTTGTTTATGGAAAAGTGTTTATTTCTGTATTTCAACATGATTTGGAGCTTGTATTTGAAAAGTGCTTATTTATGTATTTCAACATGATTTGGAGCTTGTTTTTGAAAAGTGTTTTTTCTGTATTTCAACATGATTTAGAGCTTGTTTTTGGAAAAGTGTTTATTTCTGTATTCCAATGTTGCAACTTGCTGAAAACCGTCCACAGTGTTACTATCATCCTGATTAAACAGTACTGAAATAAAATTAACTTACAGAGTGCATCAAACATGATTTAGAGCTTGTTTATGGAAAAGTGTTTATTTCTGTATTTCAACATGATTTGGAGCTTGTATTTGAAAAGTGCTTATTTATGTATTTCAACATGATTTGGAGCTTGTTTTTGAAAAGTGTTTTTTCTGTATTTCAACATGATTTAGAGCTTGTTTTTGGAAAAGTGTTTATTTCTGTATTCCAATGTTGCAACTTGCTGAAAACCGTCCACAGTGTTACTATCATCCTGATTAAACAGTACTGAAATAAAATTAACTTACAGAGTGCATCAAACATGATTTAGAGCTTGTTTATGGAAAAGTGTTTATTTCTGTATTTCAACATGATTTGGAGCTTGTATTTGAAAAGTGCTTATTTCTGTATTTCAACATGATTTGGAGCTTGTTTTCGAAAAGTGTTTTTTCTGTATTTCAACATGATTTAGAGCTTGTTTTTGGAAAAGTGTTTATTTCTGTATTTCAATGTTGCAACTTGCTGAAAACTGTCCACAGTGTTCCTATCATCCTGATTAAACAGTACTGAAATAAAATTAACTTACAGAGTGCATCAAACATGATTTAGAGCTTGTTTATGGAAAAGTGTTTATTTCTGTATTTCAACATGATTTGGAGCTTGTATTTGAAAAGTGCTTATTTCTGTATTTCAACATGATTTGGAGCTTGTTTTTGAAAAGTGTTTTTTCTGTATTTCAACAAGATTTAGAGCTTGTTTTTGGAAAAGTGTTTATTTCTGTATTTCAATGTTGCAACTTGCTGAAAACTGTCCACAGTGTTCCTATCATCCTGATTAAACAGTACTGAAATAAAATTAACTTACAGAGAGCATCAAACATGATTTAGAGCTTGTTTATGGAAAAGTGTTTATTTCTGTATTTCAACATGATTTGGAGCTTGTTTTTGAAAAGTGCTTATTTCTGTATTTCAACATGATTTGGAGCTTGTTTTCGAAAAGTGTTTTTTCTGTATTTCAACATGATTTAGAGCTTGTTTTTGGAAAAGTGTTTATTTCTGTATTTCAATGTTGCAACTTGCTGAAAACTGTCCACAGTGTTCCTATCATCCTGATTAAACAGTACTGAAATAAAATTAACTTACAGAGTGCATCAAACATGATTTAGAGCTTGTTTATGGAAAAGTGTTTATTTCTGTATTTCAACATGATTTGGAGCTTGTTTTTGAAAAGTGTTTATTTCTGTTTTTCAACATGATTTAGAGCTTGTTTATGGAAAAGTGTTTATTTCTGTATTTCAACATGATTTGGAGCTTGTATTTGAAAAGTGCTTATTTCTGTATTTCAACATGATTTGGAGCTTGTTTTTGAAAAGTGTTTTTTCTGTATTTCAACATGATTTAGAGCTTGTTTTTGGAAAAGTGTTTATTTCTGTATTCCAATGTTGCAACTTGCTGAAAACCGTCCACAGTGTTACTATCATCCTGATTAAACAGTACTGAAATAAAATTAACTTACAGAGAGCATCAAACATGATTTAGAGCTTGTTTATGGAAAAGTGTTTATTTCTGTATTTCAACATGATTTGGAGCTTGTTTTTGAAAAGTGTTTATTTCTGTATTTCAACATGATTTGGAGCTTGTTTTTGAAAAGTGCTTATTTCTGTATTTCAACATGATTTGGAGCTTGTTTTTGAAAAGTGTTTATTTCTGTTTTTCAACATGATTTAGAGCTTGTTTTTGGAAAAGTGTTTATTTCTGTATTCCAATGTTGCAACTTGCTGAAAACCGTCCACAGTGTTACTATCATCCTGATTAAACAGTACTGAAATAAAATTAACTTACAGAGTGCATCAAACATGATTTAGAGCTTGTTTATGGAAAAGTGTTTATTTCTGTATTTCAACATGATTTGGAGCTTGTATTTGAAAAGTGCTTATTTCTGTATTTCAACATGATTTGGAGCTTGTTTTCGAAAAGTGTTTTTTCTGTATTTCAACATGATTTAGAGCTTGTTTTTGGAAAAGTGTTTATTTCTGTATTTCAATGTTGCAACTTGCTGAAAACTGTCCACAGTGTTCCTATCATCCTGATTAAACAGTACTGAAATAAAATTAACTTACAGAGTGCATCAAACATGATTTAGAGCTTGTTTATGGAAAAGTGTTTATTTCTGTATTTCAACATGATTTGGAGCTTGTTTTTGAAAAGTGTTTATTTCTGTTTTTCAACATGATTTAGAGCTTGTTTATGGAAAAGTGTTTATTTCTGTATTTCAACGTGATTTGGAGCTTGTATTTGAAAAGTGCTTATTTCTGTATTTCAACATGATTTGGAGCTTGTTTTTGAAAAGTGTTTTTTCTGTATTTCAACATGATTTAGAGCTTGTTTTTGGAAAAGTGTTTATTTCTGTATTCCAATGTTGCAACTTGCTGAAAACCGTCCACAGTGTTACTATCATCCTGATTAAACAGTACTGAAATAAAATTAACTTACAGAGTGCATCAAACATGATTTAGAGCTTGTTTATGGAAAAGTGTTTATTTCTGTATTTCAACATGATTTGGAGCTTGTATTTGAAAAGTGCTTATTTATGTATTTCAACATGATTTGGAGCTTGTTTTTGAAAAGTGTTTTTTCTGTATTTCAACATGATTTAGAGCTTGTTTTTGGAAAAGTGTTTATTTCTGTATTCCAATGTTGCAACTTGCTGAAAACCGTCCACAGTGTTACTATCATCCTGATTAAACAGTACTGAAATAAAATTAACTTACAGAGTGCATCAAACATGATTTAGAGCTTGTTTATGGAAAAGTGTTTATTTCTGTATTTCAACATGATTTGGAGCTTGTATTTGAAAAGTGCTTATTTCTGTATTTCAACATGATTTGGAGCTTGTTTTCGAAAAGTGTTTTTTCTGTATTTCAACATGATTTAGAGCTTGTTTTTGGAAAAGTGTTTATTTCTGTATTTCAATGTTGCAACTTGCTGAAAACTGTCCACAGTGTTCCTATCATCCTGATTAAACAGTACTGAAATAAAATTAACTTACAGAGTGCATCAAACATGATTTAGAGCTTGTTTATGGAAAAGTGTTTATTTCTGTATTTCAACATGATTTGGAGCTTGTATTTGAAAAGTGCTTATTTCTGTATTTCAACATGATTTGGAGCTTGTTTTTGAAAAGTGTTTTTTCTGTATTTCAACAAGATTTAGAGCTTGTTTTTGGAAAAGTGTTTATTTCTGTATTTCAATGTTGCAACTTGCTGAAAACTGTCCACAGTGTTCCTATCATCCTGATTAAACAGTACTGAAATAAAATTAACTTACAGAGAGCATCAAACATGATTTAGAGCTTGTTTATGGAAAAGTGTTTATTTCTGTATTTCAACATGATTTGGAGCTTGTTTTTGAAAAGTGCTTATTTCTGTATTTCAACATGATTTGGAGCTTGTTTTCGAAAAGTGTTTTTTCTGTATTTCAACATGATTTAGAGCTTGTTTTTGGAAAAGTGTTTATTTCTGTATTTCAATGTTGCAACTTGCTGAAAACTGTCCACAGTGTTCCTATCATCCTGATTAAACAGTACTGAAATAAAATTAACTTACAGAGTGCATCAAACATGATTTAGAGCTTGTTTATGGAAAAGTGTTTATTTCTGTATTTCAACATGATTTGGAGCTTGTTTTTGAAAAGTGTTTATTTCTGTTTTTCAACATGATTTAGAGCTTGTTTATGGAAAAGTGTTTATTTCTGTATTTCAACATGATTTGGAGCTTGTATTTGAAAAGTGCTTATTTCTGTATTTCAACATGATTTGGAGCTTGTTTTTGAAAAGTGTTTTTTCTGTATTTCAACATGATTTAGAGCTTGTTTTTGGAAAAGTGTTTATTTCTGTATTCCAATGTTGCAACTTGCTGAAAACCGTCCACAGTGTTACTATCATCCTGATTAAACAGTACTGAAATAAAATTAACTTACAGAGTGCATCAAACATGATTTAGAGCTTGTTTATGGAAAAGTGTTTATTTCTGTATTTCAACATGATTTGGAGCTTGTATTTGAAAAGTGCTTATTTATGTATTTCAACATGATTTGGAGCTTGTTTTTGAAAAGTGTTTTTTCTGTATTTCAACATGATTTAGAGCTTGTTTTTGGAAAAGTGTTTATTTCTGTATTCCAATGTTGCAACTTGCTGAAAACCGTCCACAGTGTTACTATCATCCTGATTAAACAGTACTGAAATAAAATTAACTTACAGAGTGCATCAAACATGATTTAGAGCTTGTTTATGGAAAAGTGTTTATTTCTGTATTTCAACATGATTTGGAGCTTGTATTTGAAAAGTGCTTATTTCTGTATTTCAACATGATTTGGAGCTTGTTTTCGAAAAGTGTTTTTTCTGTATTTCAACATGATTTAGAGCTTGTTTTTGGAAAAGTGTTTATTTCTGTATTTCAATGTTGCAACTTGCTGAAAACTGTCCACAGTGTTCCTATCATCCTGATTAAACAGTACTGAAATAAAATTAACTTACAGAGTGCATCAAACATGATTTAGAGCTTGTTTATGGAAAAGTGTTTATTTCTGTATTTCAACATGATTTGGAGCTTGTATTTGAAAAGTGCTTATTTCTGTATTTCAACATGATTTGGAGCTTGTTTTTGAAAAGTGTTTTTTCTGTATTTCAACAAGATTTAGAGCTTGTTTTTGGAAAAGTGTTTATTTCTGTATTTCAATGTTGCAACTTGCTGAAAACTGTCCACAGTGTTCCTATCATCCTGATTAAACAGTACTGAAATAAAATTAACTTACAGAGAGCATCAAACATGATTTAGAGCTTGTTTATGGAAAAGTGTTTATTTCTGTATTTCAACATGATTTGGAGCTTGTTTTTGAAAAGTGTTTATTTCTGTATTTCAACATGATTTGGAGCTTGTTTTTGAAAAGTGCTTATTTCTGTATTTCAACATGATTTGGAGCTTGTTTTTGAAAAGTGTTTATTTCTGTTTTTCAACATGATTTAGAGCTTGTTTTTGGAAAAGTGTTTATTTCTGTATTCCAATGTTGCAACTTGCTGAAAACCGTCCACAGTGTTACTATCATCCTGATTAAACAGTACTGAAATAAAATTAACTTACAGAGTGCATCAAACATGATTTAGAGCTTGTTTATGGAAAAGTGTTTATTTCTGTATTTCAACATGATTTTGAGCTTGTTTTTGAAAAGTGCTTATTTCTGTATTTCAACATGATTTGGAGCTTGTTTTTGAAAAGTGTTTATTTCTGTTTTTCAACATGATTTAGAGCTTGTTTTTGGAAAAGTGTTTATTTCTGTATTCCAATGTTGCAACTTGCTGAAAACCGTCCACAGTGTTACTATCATCCTGATTAAACAGTACTGAAATAAAATTAACTTACAGAGTGCATCAAACATGATTTAGAGCTTGTTTATGGAAAAGTGTTTATTTCTGTATTTCAACATGATTT